>NW_026264909.1:581255-644742 GCF_000817695.3 Arachis duranensis
CTAGAGCCTCCTCATGGATGAATGGATTCCCCCACTTTATAGCCTCTAATCTGTGTTTTCTAGGCCGCAAACTGGGTTATAAACAGCCCAGAAATTGCATCCAGCGTATTCTGGTACGTATAGGTCGCGGAAAAGTGACGTGGCCGCATGGCTCACCGGCCGCGCGGGTTGTGTTCCTGCCAGGTCACGCGTCCGCGTGACCCATGCGTTCGCATCGCCTGGCGTCGGGGCAGCTATGGCAAATTATATATCAAATCGAAGCCCCGAACGTTAGTTTTCCAACGCAATTAGAACTGTGTCGTTTGGACCTCTGTAGCTAAAGTTATAGCCGTTTGAGAGCAAAGAGGTCAGGCTGGACAGCTTAGCAATTTCTCCAACTTCTTGTATTCCTTCCACTTTTGCATGCTTCCTTTCCATCCTCTGAGCCATTCCTGCCCTGTAATCTCTGAGATCACTTAACACACATATCAAGGCATCTAATGGTAATAAGAGAGGATTAATAATAAGCAAATATAAGATCAAAGAAGCACGTTTTCAATCATAGTACAAAATCAGGAAGGAAATATAAAACTATGCAAATATTATGAATAAGTGGGTAAAGAGTTGATAAAATCCACTCAATTGAGCACAAGATAAACCATAAAATAGTGGTTTATCAGTGCTTGCACTCTGAGGTGATTGCCACAAATGCCACTGTGTACTTCTTCTAAGATATCCTTAGTGTTGGGAGTCGGCACGCATTTTAGCAACGGTGTTGAAATCCCTCTTTTGTATAAAGTATTATTTATGATGGTATAGTATTGTGCTTCCCGTTTTAACCTCTTTGCCTCTTTCTCATCTGTAGGGAGGGCTTCTGTTGTGAGGTAATTAATTATGGGGGTCATCCATCCCTGATCACGACCTGTTATGGCTAGGACCTTTTTTTCTTCTGAGATTGATGGCTTCTGTAGAATTTCTTGGATAATGCTTTTATTGTTGCCTCCTGGTTTTGTGCTGGCTAATTTTGAGAGTGCATCGGCCCGGGCATTCTGTTCTCCGGGTATGTGTCGAATCTCACACTCTCCGAGTTGTCCGAGCTGTTCCCTAGTTTTGTCCAGATATTTTTTCATAGTGGGATCATTGGCTTGGTAGCTGCGTGTTATTTGTGAAGTGACTACCTGTGAGTCGCTGAAGATGATAAGTTTTTGAGCTCCAACCTCCCTGGCCAGCTTCAAACCAGCTAGTAGTGCCTCAAATTCCGCTTGATTGTTTGAGGCAGGGAACCCAAATTTGAGGGAGAGTTCGATTTGGGTCCCCTGGTCACTTTCAATTATTACGCTTGCGCCACTTCCCGTTTTATTTTAGAGGCCGTCCACGTATAGATTCCATTCTATGGGGATTTCCGATGTGTCCGTGAATTCCACAATAAAGGCGGCCAGATATTGAGATTTGATGGCCGTCCGAGCTTCGTATTGAAGGTCTAATTCGGACAACTCGACTGCCCATTGCAAGATTCTGCCTGCCAAGTCTATTTTTTGTAGGATTCCTTTTATGGGCTGGTTGGTCCGAATTTTAATGGTGTGAGACTGGAAATATGGGCGGAGTCATCAAGATGTCATTATCAAAGCGTAAGCGAACTTTTCTATTTTCTGGTAGTTCTGCTCGGACCCTTGTAACGCTTTGCCGATGAAGTATATGGGTTGTTGCCCACTGTGGTCTTCTCGAATCAGTGCTGAGGCTATTGACCGATTTTCCACTGCGAGGTACAAGATGAGTGGTTCTCCTTCCCGTGGCCGACTTAATATAGGTGGCTGTCCCAGAAATTTTTTGAAGTCTTGGAAGGCTTGCTCGCATTCAACTGTCCATTTAAACTCCTTTCTCTTCCTTAGGTGCTCCAGTGTATTTATAATAGCGTAGAATGACCTTCTTAGATAAGATAAGTTAGTTATCTTATCTTATCTTTATCTTCATGTGCGGTCATCTTATCTTCAAGGGAACCGCCTTTATCTATACGGGCTTGGGCTGCCCTTGGATTTGGGACGTGTTCCTCTATTTCGGCCCTTTGTTGGGCTTTCCTGTGACTTAGCCGAGCTCTTTGAGAAGAGGTCGGGTCATTCTGACATGAAGAGGTCGGTCGCTTTGCCTGAAGAACATCTCGGGTCGGAGAGCTCGACCCAGGGTATGAACAGTGGGCATGAAATTGGAGCACAAACAATAGGCATCTTTTAAGCCCCAAAAACACCAACTGGGTAGCAAGTGTGACGTTAGCCACACTAACTTCAGCACTACCGCCACACTTGTAGCGTTTGTATGGCTAACAGTAACACTAACGATTACCACCTGGACCTCAACTTTATTCACTTCTATTTCAAGGACCACCCAACCTCAAGCAAGCAAGCCCACAAGTGTCAACCAATTAAGGCCACAAGAAGCATCTAAAGTAGGAATTTTCATTTAATTGTAATTTGCTTTTAATTTCATTTCATTTTGTAATTTAGGAGAGCCTATATAAAGGCCTTAGTTTTTACTTTGAATTCATCTGGGGATTGAAGGGGGATTCTGTATTGGTGGCTGGAGGCTGGAACACACCAGAGAGGGGGGGTCTTCGGACCCCTCCCCTCCTACACTTTTCTTCCTTTTCTCTTCTTTTTCTTTTCTTAGTAGTAGTTAAATTTTAGTTTGTACTTTTCATTTATGAACTTTGAAGTTTCAATTTCAGTTTTAATCTTCATCTTTATTTTTCTGCACTTTCTTTCTTTTCTATTTTGGTAGAGCAATGAACAACTAACTATTTTCATTGGGTTAAAGAGCTCTATTGCATTTAATGGATCAATTGTAGTTTTCATTATTCTTCTTCTTTCTTTTCTCTTGATTTTACTAGAGGGATTTTGATCTTCATCCAATTGGTTAGCTATCTTGGAAGAGAAGCTCTCCATAATTGGATCTCCTCGGAACCTTGGAAGAGGAATGAGGAGATCATGCTAGAAATGCTCTCTCACATTGGATTAGGTTAGGGCTTGGATGGATATTGTGACATTTAATCCTACCAATACTTTGATATATGAATATGTGTGGTATAATCAGTGACCAAACATCATCTCTTCCCATGAGCAATTAAATCAAGGAATTGGGAAATTGTTCAAGCTTAGAGAGATTGGGTTGCCAAGGAATTGGGATCTAATCACTTAAGATTGCCAAGGAGATCAATGAATGCATCGATTGAGGAAGAGATGAGAATGAACTTGATCTGGAGGATTACAATATCTCCTGATCCGAATGTTCATTTTATTTTTAGTTCTTACATTTACTTTTCTTGCCATTTTACTTTTCTGCACTTTATTGCTTTCTTTACTTTTATGCCATTTAATTTTCCTTGTTACTTATCACTCAAATATGATTCATCTAACTAGGATAATCAATTAACCATTGATTGCTTAATCTGTTAATCCCTATGGATTTGACCTCACTCTATTTTGAGTTTTTACTTGACGAAAATTTGGTATACTTGCCGAAGGGAAATTTGTTGAGAGACAAGTTTTTCGTGCATCAATCTCACAATATCAATGAATAGTTTTGGCATCTCACTTTATCCGTTGAAATTCAAAATGATTGGCATCTATAGGAACTTAGAATTTAGATAGTGTTATTGATTCTCATAGTTCAGCATATTGATTCTTGAACACAAATACTTTATGAGCCTTGGCCGTGACCCTAAGCAATTTGTTTTCCAGTATTACCACCGGATACATAAATGCCACAGACACATAACTGGGTGAACCTTTTTAGATTGTGACTCAGCTTTTATTCCTTTAGGCCGTCCTATCCATTAATGCTCAAAGCCTTGGATCCCTTTTTACCCTTGCCTTTTGGTTTAAAGGGCTATTGGCTTTTTTGCTTGCTTTTTCCTTTTCTTTCTTTTTCTTTTTCGCCCTTTTTTTGCTACTTTTTTTTTCTTTTTCACTACTTTTTCTTGCTTCAAGAATGAATTTCATGATTTTTCAGATTATCAACAACATTTCTCTTTGTTCATCATTCTTTCAAGAGCCAACAATTTTAACATTCATAAACTTCACTATAAAAAATATGCACTGTTCAAGCATTCATTCAGAAAAACAAAAAGTATTGCCACCACATCAAAATAATTAAACTAATTTCAAGATAAAATTTGAAATTTATGTACTTATTGTTCTTTTGTAATTAGGAACATTTTTTATTTAAGAGAGGTGAAGGATTCATGGAATTATTCATAGCTTTAAGACATAGACATTAGACACTAATGATCATGTAATGAAGACACAAACATAGATAACATATAAAGCATAAAAATAAAAAAATAGAAAAATAAGAACAAGAAAATTAAAGAACAGGTCCACCTTAGTGATGGCGGCTAGTTCTCCTTCTTGAAGAACCTATGGAGTGCTTGAGCTTCTCAATGTCTCTTCCTTGCATTTGTTGCTCTTCCCTCATTGCTATTTGATCCTCTCTAATTTCATGGAGAATAATGGAGTGCTCTTGGTGCTCCATCCTTAGTTGCTCCATATTGGAACTCAAATCTCCCAAAGAGGTGTTGAGTTGCTCCCAATAGTTGTGTGGAGAAAATTGCATCCCTTGAGGCATCTCAGGGATTGCTTGATGAGGGACTTCCTCAAACTCTTGTTGAAGTCCATGAGTGGGCTCTCTTATTTGCTCCATCCTCTTTTTGGTGATGGGCTTGTTCTCATCAATGAGGATGTCTTCCTCCATGACAATTCCAGCCAAATTGCCTAGGTGACAGATGAGATGAGGGAAGGCTAACCTTGCTAAAGTGGAGGTTTTGTCAGCCACTTTGTAGAGTTTTAGAGATATGACCTTATGAAGTTCTACTTCCTCTCCAATCATGATGCTATGGATCATGATAGCCCGATCTACAGTCACTTCAGATCGGTTGCTAGTAGGAATGATGGAGTGTTGGATGAATTCCAACCATCCTCTAGTCACGGGTTTAAGGTCATGCCTTCTCAAATGAACCGGCTTGCCTTTAGAGTCTCTATTCCACTGAGCTCCTTCTACACATATGTCCATGAGGACTTGGTCCAACCTTTGATCAAAGTTGACCCTTCTAATGTAGGGGCATGCATCTCCTTGCATCATTGGCAAGTTGAATGCCAAACTTACATTTTCCGGACTGAAATCTAAGTATTTCCCCCAAACCATTGTGAGCCAATTCTTTGGGTTCGGGTTCACACTTTGATCATGGTTCTTGGTGATACATGCATTAGTAGAGAACTCTTGAACCATTAATATTTCAACTTGTTGAATGGGGTTGGTGAAAACTCCCAACCTCTTTTTTGAATCTCATGTCGGATCTCTGGATACTCATTCCTTTTGAACATGAAAGGGACCTCAGGGATCACCTTCTTCTTGGCCACAACTTCATAGAAGTGGTCTTGATGGACCTTTGAGATGAATCTCTCCATCTTCCATGACTCGGAGGTGGAAGCTTTTGTCTTCTCTTTCCTCCTTCTAGAGGTTTCTCCGGCCTTAGGTGCCATAAATGGTTATGTAAACACAAAAAGCAATGCTTTTTCCATACCAAATTTAAAAGGTTTGATCGTTCTCAAGCAAAAGAAGAAAGAAGGACGGAGAAGAAGAAGAAATAGAGGAGATGGAGAGTGGTGAGTGGTTCGGCCAAGGGGGGAAAGAAATGTTTATGATATGTGAAAATGAAGGAGGGGTGGGGGTTTATATAGAAGTGGAGAGATGGGTGGTTTTTTTGTATTAGGGTTGGGTTTGGGAGGGAAGGTTTTTGAATTGTGAATGGTGGGGTAGGTGGGGCTTTTGGGGAAGAGTGGGTGGATGTGAGTGGTGAAGAGGTGATGGGGAAGAGAGGTGGAGGTGATTGGTGAAGGGTATTTGGGGAAGGGTATTATTGGAATGTGTAAAGAAGAGAGAGAGTGAGTTGAGGTAGGTGGGGATCCTATGGGATCCACAGATCTTGAGGTGTCAAGAATTTCTCATCCCTGCACCATTCTAGCGTGTAAACACCCTCTGAGTGCTGATCCTGGCATTAAACGCCAGATTGCTTCCTATTTCTGGCGTTTAACGCCAGCTTTTCTTCCCTTTCTGGCGTTGAACGCAAACTTGGTGCCCTTTTCTGGCGTTAAACGCCAGTCTGGTGCCCTTTTATGGTGTTAAACACCAGTCTGGTGCCCTTTTCCAGTGTTAAGCGCCCAGAATGGTGACAGACTGGGCGTTTAACGCCCATTCTACTACCCTTACTGGCGTTTAAACGCCAGTAAGCTCCTCCTCCAGTATATGCTATTTTTAATGCTGTTTTTGAGTTTGCTTTTTGATTTTTGTAGTTGTTTTTGTGACTCCACATGATCATCAACCTAAAGAAAACATAAAATAACAATGAAAAATAGAAAATTATCATAAAATAAAAATTGGGTTGCCTCCCAATAAGCGCTTCTTTAATGTCAATAGCTTGACAGTGAGATCTCATGGAGCTTCACAGATATTCAAAGCATGGTTGGGGCCTCCCAACACCAAACTTAGAATTTGTATGTAGGGGCTTTGGTTGACTCTGTATTGAGAGAAGCTTTTGATGCTTCTTCTCCATGTGTACAGAATGAGATTCTTGAGCCTTAAACACAAGGTAGTCCTCATTCACTTGAAGGACCAACTCTCCTCTGTCAACATCAATCACAGTTTTTGCTGTGGCTAAGAAGGGTCTGCCAAGGATGATGGATTCATCCTCATCCTTCCCAGTGTCTAGGATTATAAAGTCAGCAGGGATATAAAGGCCTTCAACCTTTACCAAGACATCCTCTACAAGTCCATAAGCCTGTTTATTTGATTTGTCTGCCATCTCTAGTGAGATTCTTGCAACTTGTACCTCAAAGATACCCAGTTTCTCTATTACACAGAGTGGCATGAGGTTTATGCCTGACCCCAGGTCACACAGAGCCTTCTCAAAGGTCATGGTGCCTATGGTGCAAGGTATTAAGAACCTTCTGGGATCTGGTTTCTTTTGAGGTATCTTCAGCTGAGTCAAGGCGTTCAGCTCACTAATGATTGCTCTAAGGTACTTAACAACTTGCTCTTCAGTAATATCTTCATCCTCTTCAGAGGAAGAAAATTCATCAAATCTCATGAATGGTAGAAGTAGTTTCAATGGAATCTCTACGGTCTCTATATAAGCCTCAGATTCCCTTGGTTCCTCAATAGGGAACTCCTTTTTGTCCAAAGGACGTCCTATGAGGTCTTCCTCACTGGGATTCACGTTTTCCTCCTCCTCTGTGCATTCGGCCACTTTGGTTATGTTGATGGCCTTGTACTCTCTTTTTGGATTCTCTTCTGTATTGCTTGGGAGAGTGCTAGGAGGAGTTTCGGTAACTCTTTTACTCAGCTGACCCACTTGTGCCTTCAAATTTCTAATGGAGGATCTTGTTTCATTCATGAAACTTAGTGTGGTCTTGACGGGAAAGGTTTTCTATTGCCAACCCTGTTTCTCCCACCATTATTGTTATTGAAGCCTTGTTGAGGCTTTTGTTGATCCTTCCATGAGAAATTTGGGTGATTCCTCCATGAAGAATTTTAGGTGTTTCCATAGGGTTCTCCCATGTAATTCACCTATTCTATTGTAGGATTCTCAGGGTCATAAGCTTCTCCTTTAGAGGAGGCTTCTTTAGCACTGCCAGATGCAGCTTGCAATCCAGTCAGATTCTGAGAAATTATATTGACTTACTGAGTCAATATTTTGTTCTGAGCCAATATGGCATTCAAAGTATCAATCTCAAGAACTCCTTTCTTCTGAGTTGTTCCATTGCTCACAGAATTTCTTTCAGAAGTGTACATGAACTGGTTATTTGTAACCATTTCAATGAGTTTCTGGGCTTCTACAGACATTTTCCTCAGATGAATAGATCCACATGCAGAATGGTCCAATGACATCTAGGATAACTCAGATAGACCATCATAGAAGATTCCTATGATGCTCTATTTTGAAAGCGTGTCAAAAAGACACCTTCCAATCAATTGCTTGTATCTTTCCCAAGCTTCATAGAGGGATTCACCTTCCTTCTGTTTGAAGGTTTGAACTTCCACTCTAAGCTTACTCATCTTTTGAGGTGGAAAGAATTTAGCTTGGAAGGCATTGACTAGCTTTTTCCAAGAGTTTAGGCTATCTCTAGGTTGTGAGTTCAACCATATACTAGCTCTGTCTCTTACAGAAAAAGGGAAAAGCATGAGTGTATAGACCTCGAGATCAACTCCATTGGTCTTAACAGTGTCACAGATTTGTAAAAATTCAGCCAAGAACTGATGAGAATCTTCCAATGGAAGTCCATAAAACTTGTAATTCTATTGCATCAGAGAAACTAATTGAGGCTTAAACTCAAAGTTGCTTGCTCAAATGGCAGGAATAGAGATGCTTCTCCCATAGAAGTCGGATGTTGAAAAATATTTGAAAATAATTTTTAAAAAGATAAGAAGTTAGAAAAGAAAAAATTTGAAATCAAATTAGAAGATATATAATTGAAAAAATTTGATTTTAAAAAGATATGATTGAAGAAAATTTGATTTTTAAAAGGATATGATTGAAAAGATATGGTTGAAAAAGATTTGATTTTTTTAAAATTGATGACTTGACTAACAAGAATTTAAAAGATATGATTCTAAAATTCAAATATTGAACCTTTCTTAACATGAAAGTAACAAACTTGAAATTTTTTAATCACAACATTAATTGTTAGCAAGGATTTTCGAAAATATTGAAAGAAAAATGAAAAAGATTTGATATTGAAAAATATAGATTGATATGAGAAGATATGAAAAAGATAAGATTTTGAAAAGTTAGTTTTAAAACTTGAAAAATTGAAAAAGATTTGAATTGAAAACAAAACTACCTCCTTGGTGCTATCATGGCGTTAAACGCCCAGAATGGTATCCATTCTGGTGTTTAACGCCCACTTGTCTACCTTCTTGGGCGTTAAACGCCCAGCTAGGTACCCTGGCTGGTGTTTAAACGCCAGAATTCCTTCTTCACTGGGCGTTTTGAATGCCCAGCTTTTTCTCTGTGATTCCTCTGCTGTATGTTCTGAATCTTCAATTCTCTGTATTATTGACTTGAAAAGACATAATTTTGAAATTTTCTTTTTAATTTTTAATGATGAGAGAGAAAAACAACAAAATGAAACTAATCATGAAAAACTAAGATCAAATAAATAATGCATGCAAGAACACTTTGAATGTCAAGATGAATATCAAGAACATATTTTTTGAAAATTTTTAAGAAAAGAAAGACATGCAAGACACCAAACATAGAAATTTTCATACTAGAGACACTAATAAATTGAGGATGCACATGAGAAACAACAAAAGACACAAAACAAGAGAAGATCATGAAAAACACCATGCATGAGTTTTAAAAAATTTGCAAGAAAAATAAAAACAAGCAATTGACACTAAACTTAAAAATTGACACTAGACTCAAACAAGAAGCACAAAATATTTTTTGATTTTATGATTTTATGATTTTTTTATTTTTTTCGAAAATTATTTTTGGAAAATAAAATAAGAAACTTAAAATTTTTTTAATAAGAATTCCAAGAATCATGCAATGTTAGTCTAAAGCTTCAGTCTAAAAAAAGATTAGACATGGCCAGCCAAGCTTCAGCAAGATATTACATACAACAGCTAAATTGATGGGAATCAACTAGCTCCTGTGATGGTAAAAGCATCATATGAAACTCTAGAATTTGTTCTTAAAAATTCTGAAGAACAAAATAAAAAAAAATTACCTAATCTAAGCAACAAGATGAACCGTCAGTTGTCCAAACTCGAATAATCCCCGGCAATGGTGCCAAAAACTTGGTACACGAAATCATGAAACACAACTCCGTGCACCTGACCAGGAAGTGCACTGGGTCGTCCAAGTAATACCTTACGTGAGTAAGGGTCGATCCCACGGAGATTGTCGGCTTGAAGCAAGCTATGGTCACCTTGTAAATCTCAGTCAGGAAGATTCAAATGGTTATGGGGTTTTAATAATTAAAAGCTGAATAAGACATAAAATAAGATAGAGATACTTATGCAATTCATTGGTGGGAATTTCAGATAAGCATATGGAGAAGCTTTGTTCTTCTTGAATCTCGGCTTTCCTATTACCTTCATCCAATCATTCATACTCCTTTCCATGGCAAGCTATATGTAGGTGGATCACCGTTGTCAATGGCTACCATCCATCATCTTAGTGAAAATGGTCCTCTGCGGTTTCCCGCATGGCTAATAATCTGTCGGTTCTCGATCATGTCGGAATAAGATCCATTGATCCTTTTGCGCACTGTCACTGCGCCCAACACTCGTGAGTTTGAAGCTAGTCACAGTCATCCCATCCCAGATCCTACTTGGAATACCACAGACAAAGTTTAGACTTTCTGTATCTCAAGAATGCTGCCAATTGATTCTAGCTTATACCACGAAGACTCTGACCTCATGGAATGAAAGACTCTGTTGTCAGGAGAGGCAACCATGCGTCGTGAACCAAGAGGCCAAGAGATACACACTCAAGCACTCGCAGATAAAATGGAAGTGGTTGTCAGGCACGCGTTCATAAGGGAGGATGATGATGAGTGTCATGGATCATCACATCCATCAGGTTGAAGTACGAGTGAATATCTTAGAACAAGAATAAGTGTAAATTGAATAGAAGAACAATAGTACTTTGCATTAATTCATGAGGAATAGCAGAGCTCCACACCTTAATCTATGATGTGTAGAAACTCCACTGTTGAAAATACATAAGAACAAGGTCTAGACATGGCCGAATGGCCATGCCTCCCAAATAACATGAAACAATCGAAAAAGGGTTCAAAGACCTGATCCTAAGATCAAAGATGATCTAAAGATGAAAATACAATAGTAAAATGTCCTATTTATAGTGAACTAGTAACCTAGGTTTACAGAAATAAGTAAATGATGTAGAAATCCACTTTCGGGGCCCACTTGGTGAGTGCTTGGGCTGAGCATTAAAGCTTTCACGTGCATAGCCTTTTCTTGGAGTTAAACGCCAGCTCTGGTGCCAGTTCCGGCGTTTAACTCTAGCTTTTATGCCAGTTCCGGCGTTTAATGCTAGAAAAGGGTCTCTGACCGGCGTTTTGATGCCAATTTGGACCATAAAATCTCGGGCAAAGTATGGACTATTATACATTGCTGGAAAGCCCAAGATGTCTATTTTCCAACGCAATTAAGAGCGCAGTATGGACTATTATACATTTCAAGTGCAGGGAGGTCAGAATCCAACAACATTTGCAGTCCTTTTTCAGCCTCTGAATCAGATTTTTGCTCAAGTCCCTCAATTTCAGGCAGAAAATACCTGAAATCACATAAAAACCCACAAACTCATAGTAAAGTCCAGAAATGTGATTTTTGCATAAAAACTAATAATTATATACTAAAATCTAACTAAATCATACTAAAAACTACCTAAAAACAATGCCAAAAAGCGTAAAAATTATCCGCTCATCAAGACCCAATTGATTCATGAAGGATTATAATATCTCGAATCCCTGATGAATCATTTTCTTTGAATTTCTTCAACTTAGATCTCTCCGATTTCACTACAATTTATATTGTTCTATTCTGCTTTGCTTTCCCAACACCCAATTGCCTTTATAATTCATGCAATTTAAGTTTCTCTGTCATTTAAGTTTCTAAAATTTTAATTTCCTGCACTTTAAGATCCAGTTATTTACCTTGCTTGCAATTTAAGATTTAGTCCCTTTTAATTTCTTGCACTTTAAGTTTCAGTTGTTTAAGCTTCTAGCCATTTACTTCACAAGCACTTTACATTCTGCACTTTAGATTTCTTGCATTTTATTTCCTGTTAATCAAATTTCACCCAATTCATCAATATTAGCTTAACAAAATTCATCACCATACTAAAGTTTCTTAATCCATCAATCCCTGTGGGATCGACTTCACTTTTGTGAGTTTTACTACTTGATACGACCCGGTACACTTACCGGTAAGTTTGTGTGGAATCGATTTTCCATCATCAAGTTTTTGGCACCTGTTCCGGGGTTACCTGAAACTGTAGGTCGATCTTGGATTAGATCTTCTGTACTGGTCGGAATAGAGGTATCCGATTTGTAGGACTTGATGGAGGTGTTGATTCCTTCGTCCCCAGAGGGTGGGGGTACCTGCAAGGGACTCCGATGCTTAAGTTAGCAAGGGTAGTAAGCAGGTATTGAGTAGAATCAGAGTATGAGTTATACCTGGGTGCTCCAGTGTATTTATAATGGCATAGAGTGACCTTCTCTCTATAGGCATGGGCTGCCTTAGGATTTGGGGCGTGTTCCTCTATTTGGGCCCCTTTTTTGGGTTTTCCCGTGATTTGGCCGAGCTCTTTGAGAAGAGGTCGGTTTGTTCTGACCTGAACAGGTCGGTCGCTTTGTCTATAGAACATCCCGGGTCGGACATCTCGATCCCGGGTATGAATAGTGCCCCTGCTCGAGCTCGGTCTTCCTTTGGAGGTAGAGTCTTAGTTTTTAGGGCTTCAAACCTTCTCGGATGGAGCCGAAGTCGAGCATTTTGTCGACTTCATCTTTGCAGAGTTCCTTTGAATGTGGAACGTTTCGCTTCCTCTGAGAGCGCGCGCTTTTGTATTAGCGTCCTAGCCTTGGGAATGTGCGAGGGTTTAAATGCCCTCATTAATTGGTTTTTAATGCCCCTATTTTCTCTTGGTTTTCTTTATTTCAAATTTTGTATCCAAGAGACGGTTTTTCTTTTCCCATAACTTCCCTTCTTTTTCGCCGTTTCTTGTTTTGCATTTCTTATTTTCTTCCTGTGACGTTTTGGCATTCGCTGGTGCTTCTGCTTCATGGTCAATCCTTGCTGCTCTGCTCTTCAGCTTTTCCCTTCAAAGCTTTCCTCCTTCTTCCAGGTTGGTTCTATTTTTGATTCGTTGATGACGCTCTGATTTTGTATGTTGGAAAGTTTTGAACCTTTTCCTTAGTTTCTATACTTGGTTTATTGCTGTGATGCCTGTTTCCTGGTCTTCTTTCATCCTTATGTATGCTTTGGGTGATTTTCCTGGTTCTGGCTTCTTTTTAGGGTTGATTTCCATACTACTATTTCGAAAAAGGTTGCTCCTTTGATAACTTATTTCCTTCATTAATGATTTTGCTATACTGGTTGATGATTGTTCTTCATAGAGATGATGGTTTTTGATGACTTTTCTTTTAACTTTTTGCCTTTTTCTTCTCGAAACGCTTGTTTTGTTTGAAATAGGGTTTCATCTTTGTAGCTTTTTCTGGGACTTCACTCAGTCATTGCCTCCAAAGGATGCCCCTGGACCCTGGTGTGCGTCTTGGGGTTTTCCTTTTACTGTTTTTGTGTGCTTAAGGTCGCATTTGTTCGAGTTGCTTCCTTTTTGTCCAAACATGCTTTTTGGGGTTAGTAACCCGTTTCGTTTTCTTTGTAGGATTAGTTAGCCATGTCGTCTCGCAAAAATATTGTCGACGCATCCTCTAAGGTACCTGAGGGGATGTCCGAGTGGTTGGACTCCCTGGTGTTGTTGTGTGTATCCCTAGCTAATACAGAATTCTGCACAGAGCTCAGAAAACACCATCGGATCTGTAGTAGTGAGAATCAGGAACACAACTATGAGTTGGTGGAACCCGATTCTGATGACAGGGTCTGTTTTCCTACTTCGACCCAGGGAGAGCGTCCTTTCTTTTATGCAAACGATTTCTTCTTTAGCCAGATGGATATTACCCTTCCTTTTACTTCCTTTGAGACTGACTTATTGTGGTCTTGCAACGTGGCCCCATCTCAGCTTCATCCAAATTCTTGGGGCTTTATCAAGATTTTTCAGATGGTTTGTCATGAGTTTGGCGTTAAACCCTCTTTAACCCGTTTTCTGTATCTCTTTGTGTTGACCAAGCCTGGGACTACCAAAAAAAAAGCTTCTTGGATTTCTTTTAGGTCGGCCCAGGGACATAAAGTCTTCTCCATGTATGATGATTCTTTCAAAGATTTTAAGAATTATTTTTTCAAGATCCGAGCTGTTGAAGGAGCTCATCCTTTCTTCTTGGAGAGAATGGCGAGCCTTGTTTTCCTTTAGAGCGGCAGAGGGATGTAGTTGTGTCTAGGTATATCTGGGAGATGTTAGACGAGGTCGAGCAGGCCTTTGTTGCTGCTTTAGAGGATATTTGGGGGGAACCCCCTCATCCTGAGACCAAGAAGTTTCTGGGGGATCCATCCTTGATTCGTGATGTGCTGGGTATTTTATAATCTGTACTCCCATGTCATTTGTTTTCTGCTTTCCTTTCTGGATATTCATAAGTCATTTGTATTTTTCTTATTTTTCAGAGATGTCGAAGAATAATGACTCACTAAAGGCCTTTAAAAAGGCGAGGAAGGCTACTGCGGCTCAGAACGTCCCGGCCAAAGTGGCCGGGGAAGGGTCCTCCCAAGTTTTGTCGAAGCGGTATGTCCAGAGCTCTTCTGGGCCGAGGAGGATTATCCCGACTCCTCGGGTACGTTTGGTTGACCTGCCTTCGACTTTAGTGGGTACCTCTGCTCCTCTAGTTGGTCCTCCTCCAAAAAGACCTCGGACTGTCGAGCCATTTAATCTTGGTGCTCCGGATTTTGATGCGGTTGGGTTTGTAGACCAACATATTGCTCCTTATGGTGTCATGCCTACCGACGATGTATCCATTCTTCATCATTTAGAATTTATTACTCAGAGTGGTATTACTCTGGCCCAAATGGGAGCGGCTTTATATCGAACTGCTCAAGATCTTCCTATTCATGCTACCAAGGCTTTTATGGAGGAGGCGAAATAAGAATTTGACCGAATTAAGGGTTTGAAGGAGGAGCTCGAGGTGGTAGTGGCCGAGCTGAAAAAAGAGCTGAAGGGGGAGAAGGCCCGGGCTGTTGGTCTGGCGGCTGCCGCGCAATTGGCCGAGGATACGGCTCAAAAACACAAGGATGGCTATGTTACTACCTATAGAGAGGTGATGGAGCTCAGGAGTATGTTGGAATCTGTTCAGGCCGATTACTCTGAACTTCAAAGTCATCTCGTATGTAGTGTTACTGCGGCCTATGAGAATCTGAAAGAGCAGGTTCGGGTTATCGCCTCGGGAGCTGATCTTGCCTTATTTAGCTTGGATAATGTTGTGAAGGATGGTAAGATTGTCCCTGAAGATCCCGATGATGATGATGATGTCGTCCCTCCTCTGGTCACTTCTGCCAAAGCCTCTGTTGTCCCGCCTTCCTCAACCTTGGCAGTTGAAGCTACACAGCCGGGATCTGATCCAGACGTCCAAATTTTGAACCGGGATGATGGAACAGTGGACACAGTTCCCCTTCAGACTCGGCCTCCTTCTCCCCAAGATGCTGCTACTGGGAAGCCTTTGGATCTTCTATAACTTTTCTTTTATGTATAGCCCGGTTTTTGCGGGCTTTTGAACTCTTTATTTTTTGTAAGTTTGTGATCTCTGACTTTGGATGCTCCAGTTGCTACTTCAGCAACTTTATTTTGAAAAACAAAATAGTTTCTCTTGCTCTTGGGGTTGGCTTCAAGCGGCCTCTTGAGTCTTGTTTTATGGTAACTGCCTTGTTCCTTTGTGATATGCTTGCTTGCATCTTTCTTTAGCACTTACCTGGAATCTTCAGAGTGTTTTTATCCGACCTCTTTTGATTGCCTTTGTGCATTATTTAGTTTTTGCCTTAGTTGAAGTGTCCCTTTTAAGGCTAGTTGTTTGTTTGAGTATTCTTTGATAGAATACTTTATAGATTGACTTTGGCGAGGTCGAGGTCTTTCGGGTCGAGTTATCTCCCCTCTGTTGGTTGATTCTCTCAGTTGATCTTTTCTTGAGTTATTTCTAGTAACCCCTTAAGATTACTTTTTATAACTTTTTGTAGCTTTAGTCTGACTTCTTCATGTCGGTCCCTGTTCCGTTACTAGGTAATCCTTTTTCTTGGATCTTGTTCAGATCTCTTTTGGGGTTTTACCTTTTGTAACTTTATCTTTTCCGGGCCGACTTCGTCATGTTGGGCTTTGTCGAGTTACTTGATAATCCTCTTTCTTGGACCTTGTTCAGGTCTCTTTCAGGGATTTATTTTTTGTAACTTTATCTTTCCGGGCCGACTTTGTCATGTCGGGCCCTGTCGAGTTACTTGATAATCCTCTTTCTTGGACCTTGTTCAGGTCTCTTTCAGGGATTTATCTTTTGTAACTTATCTTTTCAGGCTGACTTTGTCATGTCGGGCCCTGTCGAGTTACTTGATAATCCTCTTTCTTGGACCTTGTTCAGGTCTCTTTCAGGGATTTATCTTTTGTAACTTATCTTTCCGGGCCGACTTTGTCGCGTCGGGCCCTGTCGAGTTACTTGATAATCCTCTTTCTTGGACCTTGTTTCAGATCTCTTCCAGGGATTATCTTTGTAACTTGTTTGTAGGAGTCTGACTTCCTCATGTCGGGCTCTTCAAAGTTATAGTAATCCTTTTTTTTAGGTGTACCGAGGGTTACCTGAAACTGTAGGTCGATCTCGGTCGAGATCTTTTGTATTGGTCGGAGCCGACGTGTCCGTGATAAACCATTATTTTATGGTTTACAATGTGTTTAATTGCGTGGTTTTATCATGATCTTTACCCACTTATTCATGTATTTAGCATGTATATATATTTCCTTCCTAAAATTATTTCATGATTGAAAACATGCTTCTTTGGTCTTAATTTAGCTAATCTTAATTCTCTCTTATTACTATTCGATGCCTTGATGTGTGTGTTAAGTGTTTCAGGCTTCATAGGGCAGGAATGGATTAGAGGATGAAGAGGAAGTGTGCAAAAATGGAAGGAACACAAGGAATTGAGGAGGTGACCAGCAAGAAGTCACGCGGTCGCATGGCTCACGCGACCGCGTGAAATGGAAGAAATCGGAGTGACGCGATCGCGTGCCTGATGCGACCGCGCGGATTGGAAGCTGCATATACGATGCAAATGCGTGGATGATGCGGACGCGTGATACGAAAAACGCTGAGTGATGCGGTCGCGTGGATGATGCGGACGCGTGACATGCGCGATCCGTTGAATTACAAAAGTCGCTGGCAGAGATTCTGGGCCGCATTTCAACCCAGTTTTCGGCCTAGAAACACAGATTAAAGTCAGGAAACTTGCAGAGACTCATCAAGCTCTCATAATTCACTTTTCATGTTTTAGATATAGTTTCAGAGAGAGAGGTTCTCTCCTCTCTCTTAGGATTAGAATTTAGGACTTCTCTTAGTTTTAGGAGTGACTCTAAATCCCAGGTTCAATGTTCCCTTAAAGTATTTGGTCTGGACTTCCAATTTCTTACACCTTGCCAAGAGATTTTATTGTTATTATTTTATTTTATTTTATTTGACATTCAACACATTCCCTCCTTACCTCCTAAACCCCAATTTACAACTCATAACCAATAATAAGAACATACCTCCCTGCAATTCCTTGAGAAGACGACCCGAGGTTTAAATACTCGGTTAACAATTTTTAAGGGGTTTGTTACTTGTCACAACCAAAACGTTTGTACGAAGGGATTTCTGTCGGTTTAGAGACTATATCTATAATGCGACTGTTTTTATGAAATTCTTTACTAGCAAAAAACCCAACGTCAGTCCGGCAGGTGTATTGCGGCCGGAGCTGGTGTGTCCGATTTGTGGAACTGAAAGTGCTGCTGATCCTTCGTCCCCAGAGGGTGGGGGGTACCTGCAAGGGACTCCGATGCTTAAGTTAGCAAGGGTATTAAGCAGGTATTGAGTAGGATCAAAATGTGTGTTATACCTGGGTGCTCCAGTGTATTTATAATGGTGTAGAGTGACCTTTTTAGATAAGATAAGTTAGTTATCTTATCTTATCTTATCTTCTAGGTGAGGTCAGCTTATCTTTCATGGGAATCGCCCTTCCCTCGGTAGGCTTGGGCTGCCATAGGATTTGGGGCGTGTTCCTCTATTTGGGCCCTTTGTTTGGGCTTTCTTGTGACTTGGCCGAGCCCTTTTTGAAAAGAGGTCGGATTGTCCTGACATGAAGAGGTCGGTCGCTTTGTCTGTAGAACATCTCGGGTCGGACAACTCAACCCAGGATATGAACAGTGCCCCTGCTTGTGCTCGGTCTTCTTTTTGAGATCGAGTCCTTGACTTCGGTCTTCCTTTGGTGAAGCCGAACTCAAGCATTTTGTCGACTCCTTTATAGCAGCTTTGAATGTAGAACGTTTCTTCTAAAAGGCGCACGCTTTTATATCGGCGCTTTTTTGGGAATGTGCGCAGGTTTAATGCCCTCATTAATAGCCCCGTTTCCCTTTGGTTCTTTACTTTGATTTTGAAAACCCAGAAATGGTTTTTCTCCTTTAGCCTTTTTGTAACTTCTTTTCTCTGCTCTCTTTGCTTTCTGTTCTTTTGCGCTTCTGCTTTCTCTTGGAGTTTGTAGTTTTCGTGTTTTCTCTTCCGTGACATTGCTCTTTGTTTGATTTTTGCTTGTGAGAGGGCGTCCCAGATTTCGTCTCCATTTTCGATTTCCTCGAAGCTTGCTACTCTTTTTCCTAGTAAGTACTGGCTTTCTTGTAGCTTCGTTTTCAATTTTTGGTGAAGCTTTGATTTTGCATGTTTGAAAGTTTGAATCTTTTCGAAGTCTTGAATTTGCTTGTCACTGTAACATGTTCTTCCTGTCTTTCTTTTATGCATTGTCTTGGCTTTTCTGTTGAGGCTTTCTAGGGTTTTATTGTCGCTTGTGGTTTTTTCCTGCCTGATACTTGATAAAAATCTGCGTCTGTTCCTCGCTTTGTTTGAAGATTTGCTTTTTGTCTGATCTTTGAAAAAAGGTTGCACCTTTAATGGTCTCTGCTTGGTGTGTTTGGTAGAGTGCAATGATTTTTTGTATTTCTCCTTGCAGAAAGGTGTTTTGCTGGTTTTTGAATTTCTTTTTGAGACATGCTGGGATGTAAGCTTGTAGATTGATTTCTGGAAACCTTGCTTTGTTACTGCCTCCAAGGGATGCCCCAGGACTTTTGGTTTGAGTCTTGGGGTTTTCCTTTTCTTTGTTCCATCGCTTGAGAAGTATTGACCGAGTTGTTTTCTCCCTTCGTCCGAGATGTTTGTGGTAACCCCATCTTCTTTTCTTACTTGTAGGGTTAGTTGGCCTCATGTCTTCTCGCAATAACATTGTAGAGATGTCTTCCAGAGTTCCCGAGGGGATGTCTGATTGGCTGGACTCCCTTGTTTTGTTGTGTGTTTCTGTTGTGGATGCTGAGTTTTGCACAGAGTTGAGGAAGCGCCATAGGATTTGTGGTAACAAAGCTCGTGAAGAGGATTACGAGCTTATTGCTCCTGATTCTGATGAGAGAGTTTTTTTTCCGACTTCCATTGAGAAGGAGCGTCCCTTCTTCTATGCCTATGAATACTTCTTCGGCCAATTGAACATTACCTTTCCTTTTACTGCTTTTGAGACCGACCTGTTGTAGTCGTGTAATATTGCCCCATCCCAACTTCACCCCAATTCCTGGGGTTTTATTAAAAATTTTCAACTTCTCTGCCGTGAATTAGATGTAACACCTTCCCAGACTCTTTTCCTTTATTTGTTTGTTTCCGCCAAGCCTGGCGGTTCTTCAAAAAGAAAGCTTCTTGGGTTTCCTTCAGGTCCGCCCAGGGCCATAAAGTTTTTGCTATATATGATGAGTCCTTTAAGGACTTCAAGAATTACTTCTTTAAGGTTCGTGCTGTCGAGGGGGGCCCGCCCCTTTTTTCTTGATAAAAATGATGAGCCTTCTTTCCCTCTAGAGTGGCAGAGGGATGCGAGAGTGTCTCGATATACCTGGGAGATGCTTGATGATGTTGAGCGTGCTTTTGTTGTTGTTCTTGAGGATCTGTGGGGGAAACCACCCCATCTGGATACAAAAAGGTTTTTGAATGACCCGTTCTTGGTTCGGACTGTTTTTGGTACTTGTCTGACTTGTCTCTTATACTTGTTTCTTAATCTTTCCTTTTGTTGTGACCGTAACTCTTTGCTATGGCTAATTCTGTATTTACAGAGATGTCAAAGAACAATGACTCTGTGAAGGCCTTTAAAAGGGCAAAGAAGGCAGCTGCTGCTCTGAACATCTTGGCCGGAGTGGCCGGCAAGGGATCGTCTCAGGTCCCGAAGAAAGTAATTCCTTCTCCTTGGTTTCATCAGGTCGATCCTCCTCAGACTTCTGCCGTTGCCTCTGGTGTCCCTCCCTTAAAAAAGCAAAAAACATCCGAGCGCTTTAACCTGGATGCCCCGGACTTTGATGCTATCGAGTTTGTTGACCAACAAATTACCCCCTATGGTGGGCTTTCCATGGACGACGTGTCCCTTCTTCAGCATCTGGATTTTATCACCAAAAGTAGTGTGAAGATGGCTCATATGTGTGCGGCTATTTTCTGAACAGTTCAGGGGATCCCGATTCATGCCACAAAATCCTTCATGGAGGAGGCCAAGTCAGAATTTGATCGGATCAAGGGTCTGAAGGATGAGTTGGAGGTGAAGTTAGCGAAGGTGGATAAGGAGCTGGAGGGTGAGAAAGCCAGCTCTATTGCCTTGGCTGCTTCTTTGAAGTTGGCTGAGGACATGGCACTGAAGCATAAGGATAGCTATGTCTCAGCTTATAGGGAATTGATGCATATCTGGGATGATTTGGAAACTACTCGGGTTAATTATGGTGAGCTTCAGGGTCACCTTGTGGCTCCTGATGCCGACTTGACTCTCGTCAGCCTGGACAATATTGTGAAGGATGGTAAGATTGTCCCTGATAACCAGGATGATGATAATGTTGACCCTCCCCCAGTGCCTTCTCTTAAAGTGTCGACCTCCTCAGTTCCTCCCGTTACGTCCGATCCAGATTGCCAAATTCTGAAACGGGATGATGGAACTATAGATGCTGTGCCTATTCAGACTTGCCCTTCTTCTCCCCGTACTGATGCTGCCAGGAAGGCTCCAAATCTTGGTTGATCTCCTTTAAGTATTTGTGTAAATAGCCCGGTTTGTGGGCTTTGAACTCTTTTTTGTGAATGATGTTTTATTGACTGTTGATACTCCGGTTGCTATTTTTAGCAACATTATTTTGAAAACAAAATGGTTTCTCTGAGGTTGATTTTGGTGGCCTCTTGAAGCTTTATCATACTATACTTTGATTGTGCTTTAGCAGGGTATCTGTTGGAATCTTGCTGCTTGGCGTCTTTAGATTGCTTTCGTACTTATTGTTTGTAGCTTGGATCCTTTTGAGGTCGTGACTGTGGGGGGTCCGACTTGTTTCTCGGTTTCCTCGCATTTGTTTGTATTTTTTGCGCCTTATAACCGATTTCTTTATGTTGGTCTCCTTCTAAGTTATTTTTGTAATCCTCTTTCCTGGACCTTTGTCAGGTCTATTTAAGGGATTACTTTTACAACTTATCTTTGCAGGAGACCGACTTCGTTAGGTCGATCTTTTCCTAGTTGTTTTTGTAATCCTCTTTCTTGGACCTTTATTAGGTCTCTTTCAGGGATTACTTTTACAACTTGTTTTGTAGGAGACTAACTTCGTTAGGTCAATCTCTTCTAAGTTGTTTCTGTAATCCTCTTTCTTGGACCTTTGTTAGGTCTCTTTCAGGGATTACTTTTACAACTTGTCTTTGTAGGAGACCGACTTCGTTAGGTCGATATTTTCTAAGTTGTATTTATAATCCTCTTTCTTGGACCTTTGTTAGGTCTCTATCAGGGATTACTTTTACAACTTGTCTTTGTAGGAGATCGACTTTGTTAGGTCGATCTCTTCTAAGTTGTTTTTGTAATCCTCTTTCTTGGACCTTTGTTAGGTCTCTTTCAGGGATTACTTTTACAACTTGTCTTGTAGGAGACCGACTTTGTTAGGTCGATCTCTTCTAAGTTATAGCAATTCCTCTTTAATAGGGTTGGCCAGACCTCTTTCCAGGGATTTGCTGATAACTTGGATTGACTTGGTCCAACTTTTTTGTGTCGGCCAGTCTTTTTAAGTTATTATATAGCAATCCATAAGACCTCGTCAGGTTCTTTTTGGGATCACTTTCGATAACTTCTTGCATTATTCTGTGTTCATCCTTTGCCGATTTGTAAATGATGGTTTCTGTCCTGGTTTAATTGACCATTAGGTGAATCGCGTTTTCACCTTTGTCGGTCGATCATTCCTATCGAGATCGTATAGTGAATCTGTTCTTCACTTTCTGTTCGATCCGTTGCTTTATAATCGGACGATGAATGCTTTAGATTAATGCGTCTTGGGAATTTGTAGAATATCTGAAATGTATTTTCTTCAAAGAAAGTGAAAATATATACAGGTGGGAGTTTTTCATACCCTTAAGTCGGATTTGAATCTCAATCTCGACGCCTCATTAAAAAACCTTTTCAGGAAAAAGAGTGCATCTTGTGATGAGACCTTTATCTAACTATAGTACCTTCTTAGGTTACAGGCATGCCATGATCTGGGGAGTTCTCGTCCCTCGAGTTCAGACAGTCTGTAGTAGCCCTTCCCAGTTGGCTGCCAGCTTTCCTTCTCCGGGTCGAGTTATTCCAATATCATTTCGGATTAAGATGAGATCATTCTCAGCGAAAACCTCTTGGCACTACCTTTTGATTATATCTGGAAGCTATTCACCGCTTTAGTGCTTCTTCTCTGATCCGAGCTCTTTCTTGGATTTCCAGAAGTAGGTCAAGCTATTCTCTTTGAAGTTTAGAGTTGGTTTGCTCATTGTAGTGGACTACTGGGGGAGACCCTTCCTCAACTTCTATTGGAATCATTGCTTTCACTCCGTATGTTAATCGAAATGGTGATTCATTCGTAGTGGAATGTGGAGTTGTTCGATACGCCCAAAGGACTTGTGGAAGTTCCTCGGCAGAGGCTCCCTTTGCTTCTTGTAGTCTTCGTTTCAGCCCAGCCAATATGACTTTGTTGGCTGATTCGGCTTGTCCATTGGCTTGGGGATGTTCGATGGAGGTGAACTGGTGTTTTATGTTCAAGTCGGCTACTAGTTTTCTGAAGCCTGCATCTGTGAATTGGGTGCCATTATCCGTGGTGATGGAGTATGGAACCCCGAACCTTGTAATGATGTTCCTATATAGGAATTTTTGACTTCTTTGAGCAGTGGCGTTGGCAAAGGGTTCTGCCTCGATCCATTTTGTGAAGTAGTCTACCCCTACTATGAGGAACTTGACTTGTCCCGATCCCTGGGGAAAGGGTCCGAGAAGATCGAGTCCCCACTTTGCAAATGGCCAGGGTGAGGTTATGCTGATGAGCTTTTTCGGTGGGGCGATGTGAAAGTTGGCATGCTTCTGACATGGTGAACATGTCTTTACAAATTCGGTAGCTTCCTTTTGTAGAGTTGGCTAATAGAATCCCGCCCGGAGTACCTTTTTGGTGAGAGCTTGCGCTCCGAAATGATTGCCACAAATGCCGTTGTGTACTTCCTCCAAGACTTCCTTTGTATTGGAGGTCGGTACGCATTTTAACAATGGTGTTGTGATCCCTCTTTTGTATAGGATGTTGTTTATGATAGTGTAGTACTATGCCTCCCTTTTTAACCTCTTCGCCTCCTTTTCATCTGTGCGGAGCGCTTCTGTTTTGAGGTAGTTAATTATGGGGATCATCCATCCTTGATCCCGACCTGTTATGGCTAGGATTTTTTCTTCTTCCGATATTGATGGGTTCTGCAGTATTTCCTGGATGAGGCTTCTATTGTTGCTCCCTGGTTTGGTGCTGGCTAGTTTTGAGAGCGCGTCAGCTCGGGCATTTTGCTCGTGGGGTATGTGGCAGATCCTATATTCCCCGAGTTGTCCGAGCTGTTCTTTGGTTTTATCCAAATATTTTTTCATGGTAGGATCTTTGGCTTGGTAGCTTCCCGTTATTTGCAAGGTAACGACTTGTGAGTCACTGTAGATGTTGAGTTTCTGAGCTCCAACTTCCCTAGCCAGCTTCAAACTAGCTAATAACGCTTCATATTCTGCCTGGTTGTTTGAGGTTGGGAATCCGAATTTCAGGGAAAGCTCAAGTTGGGTTCCTTGGTTGCTTTTGATTATCACAACTGCACCGCTTCTAGCTTTATTTGAGGAACCGTCCACGTATATGTTCCACTCTATGGGGATTTCTGTGGTGTCTGTGAATTCTGCGATGAAGTCGGCTAGGTATTGTGATTTGATGGCTGTCCGTGCCTCGTATTGGAGGTCAAACTCGAACAACTCAATTGCCCACTGTAGGATTCTTCCTGCTAGATCTTTTTTCTGCAATATCCCTTTTATGGGCTGGTTGGTCCCAACTTTAATGGTGTGCGCTTGGAAGTATGGGCGAAGTCGTCGAGATATGAGTATCAGAGCGTAGGCAAACTTCTCTATTTTCGGGTAGTTCAGCTCTGACCCCTGTAGTGCTTTACTAATGAAGTAGACGGGTTGTTGTCCCCCATCATCTTCTCTAATTAGTGCTGAGGCTATTGCCCGACATCCTACTGCGAGGTACAGTATGAGTGGTTCTCCCTCTCGTAGTAGAGATAGGATAGGGGCTGTCCCATGAATTCTTTAAAGTTTCGGAAGGCATGTTCACATTCCGTTGTCCACTCAAAGTTCTTTCCCTTCCTTAAGGTAGCGTAGAAGGGGAGGGATCTTTTTGCTGACCCTGCTAGGAATCTGGACAAGGCCGACAATCTCCTATTGAGTTGTTGTACCTCTTTGATGCAGGTTGGGCTTTTCATGTTGAGTATGGCCTGGCATTTATCTGGATTTTCCTCGATTCCTCTTTGTGTGAGCATAAAGCCCAAAAATTTACCTGCTTCCACTGCGAAGATGCATTTAGCCGGGTTGAGTCGCATGTCGTGCTTCCATATGGTGTCGAACACTTGAACCAGGTCGGTTAGTAATGTTTCTTCACTTTGTGTCTTTATCAACATGTCATCCACATAGACCTCCATGATTTTTTCGATGTGGTCTGAGAAGACTTTATTCATTAGCCTTTGATAAGTGGCTCCCGCGTTCTTAAGGCCGAAAGGCATTACGATGTAGCAATAATTTGCTTTTGGTGTGAGAAACGAGGTTTTTTCTTGATCCGGTGGATACATTGGAATCTGGTTGTAGCCTGAGTATGCGTCCATGAACGAGAGATACTTATATTCTGATGAGGCATCTACTAGAGCATCGATGCTTGGGAGTGGTTAAGGGTCTTTTGGGCAGGCTTTGTTGAGGTCAGTGTAGTCAGTGCACATTTGCCACTTCCCATTTGACATTTTCACCAAGACGACGTTTGCTAGCCATAGTGGGTATTTAACTTCTCTTATGAACCCTGCTTCTAGTAGTGCTTGTACTTGTTCTTCTACAGCCTGAGACCGTTCTGGCCCGAGTTTTCTTCGTCTTTGTTGTACCGGCCGGGATCCCGGGTAGACTGCCAGCTTGTGGCTCATTAGTTTGTGATCTATGCCTGGCATGTCGGCAGCTTTCCATGCGAAGAGATCAACATTAATGATTCTTTTGCGTCTCCTTTCAGGATCATGCCAATATTAGTTGTTTTGTCTGAGGTATCTCCGATCTGGACTCTTTCTATTTCTCCTTTGGGTCGTGGGCGGAGTTCTTCTCGTATCTGATCTCCGTCGAGTTTGATTGTGTGGAACTCTCCTCCTTTGCCTCGTAGGTTTAGACTTTCGTTATAACAGCGACGCGCCATCTTTTGATCTGCTTTTTTTGTAGCTATCCCTTCTGCAGTTGGGAATTTCATTTATAGGTGTGGAGTTGAAACTATTGCTCTGAGTTGATTTAACGTTGTCCGACCTATTAAGGCATTGTAGGCTGAGCTTACGTCAACCACGATATAGTCTATCTTAAGTGTTCTGGATTGGTTCCCCTTTCCGAAGGTTGTATGTAATGATACGTATCCCAGTGGCTGTACTGGGGTATCCCCAAGTCCGAACAGGCTGTTCGGGTATGCTCTTAGCTCTTTTTCTTCTAAGCCGAGCTTGTCGAAGGCAGTTTTGAATAAGACATCGGCGGAGCTTCCTTGGTCAATTAATGTACAGTGGAGGTTGGTGTTTTCCAATATGATTGTGATGACCATGGGGTCGTCGTGTCCTGAGATGATTCCGGATGGATCTTCTTTGGTAAACGTGATTGCTGGGATGTCTAGTACCTCTTTCTTGCCTTCAACATGTTATACTTCATTGAGGTGTCGCTTGCGGGATGATTTGGAGATTCCTCCTCCAGCAAATCCACCGTGTATCACGTGGACATGTCTTTCCGGTGTGCGGGGTGATCGTTCAGATCGTCCGACATCTTCATCCTTCTTTTTTTTCTTGGTTCTTCATCCCGATTGGGCAGGAACCGATTTAGTTTTCCTTCCCTTACTAATTTCTCTATGACGTTTTTCAAGTCAAAGTATTCATTGGTGGAATGTCCTCGGACTCAGTGATACTCACAGTATTTGTTCCGATTTCCTCCTCCCCTTTTGCCTTTGACTGGCCGAGCTGGGGGTATTTTTTCCGTATGGCAGACCTCTTTGTAAACATCTACCAAGGATACCCTAAGAGGGGTGTAGTTATGATATTTTTTGATTTTTAATGTACTTCTGCGCCCGTTCTTGTACTTCGTCTTGGGATGCTGGGGACTTCTTTGATATAGATTGGCTAAACGATCCTTCTCGTAGGCCGTTTATGAGGCCCATGATGGCAGCTTCTGTTGGTAAACTTTGTATGTCCATGCATGTTTTGTTGAATCTTTCCATGTAGTTACGAAGACTCTCCCGATCTCCTAGCTTGATTCCTAGTAGGCTGGGTCCGTGTTTGGCTTTGTCCTTTTGTATGGAAAATCTGGCTAGGAACTTTTTGGCCAGGTCGTCAAAACTCGAGATGGATTTTGGAGGTAGGTTGTCGAACCATCTAATGGCTGTCTTGGTAAGAGTTGTTGGAAAGGCTTTGCAGCAAACTGCATCTGAGGCGTCAGTGAGGTACATCCTACTTCTGAAGTTGCTAAGATGGTGGTTGGGGTCCGAGGTGCCATCATACAGAGTCATATCCGGAAGTTTGAAATCTTTTGGAATTTTGGTCTTCATAATTTCCCGGGTGAATGGATCTTGATCTTTGTGAGAGCTATCCTCTGGCGTGGATCGAGTAGTTTTAGTTTGAAATCAGCTTCGAGTTTTATAAGCTCATATTCTAAATCTCGGTGCCGCCTTATCTCCCGATGTAGATCCTCTTCTTTTTCGCGTTGATGTTGGGCTTCTTTCTCAAGTTGCTTTAATCGATCTTGAAGTGCTTCTATCATCCCCGGATTTGATGAATTTTTGTCCCCATTGGATTCTGGAGTATCTTTAAGTATAGCATCCATGCTCTTGTGTGGCATTCTATCTTCCAAACCTGAGTCGTAGTCGTTGTCATGGTTGTCCACCATGGTGTTGGGATGACTTCCAGGTTCCCCGGCAACGGCACCAATGTTCCGAGGGTTACCTGAAACTGTAGGTCGATCTCGGTCCAGATCTTTTGTATTGGTCGGAGCTAACGTGCCCGGCAGGTGTATTGTGGCCGGAGCTGGTGTGTCTGATTTGTGGAACTGAAAGTGCTGCTGATCCTTCGTCCTCGGAGGGTGGGGGTACCTGCAAGGGACTCCGATGCTTAAGTTAGCAAGGGTATTAAGCAGGTATTGAGTAGGACCAGAATGTGTGTTATACCTGGGTGCTCCAGTGTATTTATAATGGTGTAGAGTGACCTTTTTAGACAAGATAAGTTAGTTATCTTATCTTATCTTATCTTCTAGATGAGGTCAGCTTATCTTTCATGGGAACCGCCCTTCCCTCGGTAGGCTTGAGCTGCCTTAGGATTTGGGGCATGTTCCTCTATTTGGGCCCTTTGTTCGGGCTTTCTCGTGACTTGGCAAAGCCCGTTTTGAGAAGAGATCGGATTGTCCTGACCTGAAGAGGTCGGTCGCTTTGTTTGTAGAACATCTCGGGTCGGACAACTCGACCCAGGATATGAACAATAGGGTTGGCCAGACCTTTTTCCAGGGCTTTACTTATAACTTGAGTTGTTGTGGCTGGTTCGACTTTTTGTGCCGGCCAGTCTTTAAGTTATTTTATAGCAATCCATTTTATTAGGACCTCGTCAGGTCCTTTCTATGGATCACTTTCTATAACTTCTTGCATTATTCTGTTTTCATCTTTGCCGATTGTGTAGATTTTGGGTTTTAACCCTCGTTTTTATCATGATCGCGCAGTGAATTCGGTTTTCACTTTTTGTCGATCTGTAGCTTTATAATCGGGCGATGAATATTTTCAGAATAATACGACTTGAGCGTTTGTAGAGAATCTGAACAAATTTTATTAAAAAAGAATGCAAATATACATGAGGAGTTAATTTCCTAAGTCGGATGATTTGTAAGTCTTGGTGGGGCGCCTCGTTAAAAAACCTTTTTTTTCAGGAAAAAGAGTGCGCCTTGTCCAAGATCTTTTATCACCCCTAGCTATAGTACCTTCTTAGGTTGCAGGCATGCCATGACTTGAGAAGCTCTCGCCCGTCGAGTTCGGAAAGCCTGTAATAGCACTTTCCCAGCACTTCTATGACTCGGTAGGGTCCTTTCCAGTTTGCTGCCAGCTTTCCTGCTCCTGGTCGAGTTGTTCCGATGTCATTTTGTATTAGGATGAGGTCATCCTCAGTGAAGGTCCGTCGTATTACCATTTGGTTATACCTAGAGGCCATTCGTCATTTTAGTGCTTCTTCCCTTATCCGAGCTCTTTCTCGAATTTCCGGAAGTAACTCGAGCTCTTCCGTTTGAAGTTGGTGATTGGCTTTCTCGTTAAAGTGGATCACTCTGGGTGACCCTTCTTCGACCTCCACTGGGATCATCGCCTCCACTCCATATGTTAATCGAAAGGGTGATTCCTTTGTAGTAGAATGTGACGTCGTTCGATATGCCCATAGAACCTGTGGGAGTTCCTCAACCCAGGCTCCCTTTGCATCCTGTAATCTCCATTTTAACCCTGCTAATATAACTTTGTTAGCAGCTTCAGCTTGCCCATTGGCTTGGGGGTGCTCAACGGATGTGAATTGTTGTTTTATATTCAGGTCGGCCGCTAGTTTTCTGAAGCATGCGTCTATGAACTGGGTACCATTGTCTATAGTGATGGAGTATGGAACTTCGAACCTTGTGATGATATTTCTATATAGGAATTTCCGACTTCTTTGAGATGTGGCATTGGCCAGGGGTTCTGCCTTGATCCATTTTGTAAAGTAGTCTATTCCTACTATGAGGAATTTGACTTGTCCTGATCCTTGAGGAAAAGGTCCGAGGAGATCGACTCCCCATTTTGCGAATGGCCAAGGTGAGGTTATGCTGATGAGTTCCTTTGGCGGAGCGGTGTGAAAGTTGGCATGCTTCTGACATGGTGAGCATGTCTTTACAAATTCTGTGGCTTCTTTATGTAGAGTTGGCCAATAAAATCCTGCCCGAAGTACTTTTTTGGCGGGTGCCTGCGCTCCGAGGTGATTGCCACAGATGCCACTGTGTACTTCTTCTAGGATATCTTTAGTGTTGGAAGTCGGCACGTATTTTAGCAGTGGTATCGAAATCCTTCTTTTGTATAGAATATTATTTATGAGGGTATAGTACTGTGCTTCTTTTTTAACCTCTTTTCCTCTTTCTCATCTCTGGGGATAACTTCTGTTCTGAGGTATTTAATTATAGGACTTTTTTTGTAGAATTTCTTGCATGAGGCTTCTATTGTTGCCTCCTGGTTTGGTGCTGGCTAGTTTTGAGAGTGCATCGACCCGGGCATTTTGTTCTCGGTGTTTGTGATGAACCTCATACTCTCCGAGTTGTCTGAGCTGTTCCCTGGTTTTTTCCAAGGACTTTTTCATGGTGAGATCTTTGGCTTGGTAGCTTCCTGTTATTCGTGAAGTAATTACCTGTGAATCACGGAAGATGATAAGTTTTTGAGCTCCAACCTCCCTGCCAACTTTAAACCAGCTAGTAGTGCTTCATATTCCGCTTGATTGTTTGAGGTAGGGAACCCAAATTTGAGGGAGAGTTCAATTTGGGTTCCCTGGTTGCTTTCAATTATTACACCTGCACCACTTCTCGTTTTGTTTGAGGAGGCATCCACATATAGATTCCATTCTGCGGGGATTTCTGGTGTGTCCGTAAATTCCGCAATGAAGTCGGCCAGATATTGAGATTTGATGGCCGTTCGAGCTTTGTATTGAAGGTCGAATTCGAAAAACTCGACTGCCCATTGCAAGATTCTGCCTACCAAGTCTATTTTCTGTAATATTCCTTTTATGGGCTGGTTGGTCTGAACTTTAATAGTGTGAGACTGGAAATATGGGCGAAGTCGTCGAGATGTTATTATGAGAGCGTAAGCGAACTTTTCTATTTTCTGGTAGTTTAGCTCGGATCCTTGTAACGCTTTGCTGATAAAGTATATGGGTTGTTGCCCACTGTTGTCTTCTCGGACCAGTGCTGAGGCTATGCCCGATTTCCCACCGCGAGGTATAAGATGAGTGGTTCTCCTTCCCGTGGCCGACTTAATATGGGTGGCCGTCCCAGGAATTTTTTGAAGTCTTGGAAGGCTAGCTCGCACTCAACTGTCCATTCAAACTCCTTTCCCTTCCTTAGAGTGGCGTAGAAGGGGAGAGATCTTATTGCTGATCCAGCCAGGAATCTAGACAAGGCAGCCAACCGCCTGTTGAGTTGTTGTACCTCTTTGATACATGTCAGTCTTTTTATGTCGAGTACAGCCCTGCACTTGTCCGGATTTGCCTCGATTCCTCTATGTGTGATCATAAAACCAAAGAATTTACCAGCTTCTACTGCGAAGGTACATTTTGCAGGATTGAGTCGTATGATGTGTCGTCTTATGGTGTTGAATACTTGTGTTAGGTCGGATAATAACATCTCTTCGTTTTGCGTCTTCACTAGAATGTTGTCTACGTAGACCTCCATGATCTTTCTGATGTGATCCAAAAAAAATTTGTTCATTAATCTTTGGGAAGTGGCTCCCGCATTTTTGAGACCGAAGGGCATAACAATGTAGCAGTAATTTGCCTTTGGGTTAAGAAAGAGGTTTTTTCTTAGTCGGGTGGGTACATTGGGATTTGGTTGTATCTTGAGTATGCATCTATAAAGGAGAGGTATTTATATCCGGAGGAGGCATCTACCAAAGCGTCGATGTTTGGGAGCGGATAAGGATCTTTCGGGCAAGCTTTGTTGAGATCGGTATAGTCGGTGCACATTCTCCACTTCCCGTTTGACCCTTTTACCAATATGGCATTAGCAAGCCATAGTGGGTATTTGACTTCTCTTATGAAACCTACCTCCAGCAGAGCTCGTACTTGTTCTTCCACGGCTTGAGAGCGTTCTGGTCCCAGCTTTCTGCGCCTTTGTTGTATCGGCCGAGATCCTGGGTAGACTGCTAACTTGTGGCACATTAGTTTGGGATCTATTCCTAGCACGTCTGCGGCCTTCCACGCAAAGAGGTCAGCCTTGTCTCGTAGAAACTGTATGAGTGATTCTTTCATGTCTCCTTTTAGGAGTGTGCCAATGTTAGTTGTTCATCCGGGGTGTCCCCGATCTGGATTTTCTCTACTTCTCCTTCAGGTTGTGGGCGGAGCTCCTCTCGCCTCTGAACTCCGCCGAGCTCAATTGTGTGGGATTCTTCTCCTCTGCCTCTGAGGTTTAGACTTTCGTTGTAACAGCGGCGCGCCATCTTCTGATCCGCCTTTACCGTGGCTATTTCTCCTGCCGTTGGGAACTTCATGCATAGATGTGGAGTCGAGACTATTGAGCTGAGCTGATTTAACGTTGTCCGACCTATTAGGGCATTATAGGCTGAGTTTACGTTGATGATGATGTAATCTACTTTGAGTGTTCTTGACTGACTTCCTTTTCCGAAAGTTGTGTGGAGTGAGATGTATCCCATCGGTTGAACTGGGGTATCTCCTAGCCCGAATAGGTTGTCCAGATATGCTCTGAGTTCTTTTTCTTCCAAGCCGAGTTTGTCGAAATCAGTTTTGAATAAGATATCGGCAGAGCTCCCCTGGTCTATCAACATGTGGTGAAGATTTGCATCTGCCAGTATAATAGTGAAGACCATGGGATCATCATGCGCTGATGCGATGCCGGATGCGTCTTCCTTCGTAAAAGTGATCGCCGAGATGTCGGGTACTTCCTCCTTTTCTGTGACATGATATACGTCTTTGAGATGTCTTTTGCGAGATGATTTGGAGATTTCTCCCCCGGTGAATCTGGCGTGTATCATGTGGACATGTCTTTCTGGCGTTCGAAATGATCTCGCGATTGGTCTGACATTTTCTGCTCTTCTTCTTTTCTTTTGTTCATCATCATGAGTGGCCAGGTATCGATCTAGCTTTCCTTCTCGTACGAGCTTTTCTATGACATTTTTTAGGTCGAAACACTCATTGGTGGAGTGCCCGCGGATTCAATGGTACCCATAATATTTATCCCGGTTTCCTCCTCCGTTTTTGCCTTTGAGTGGTCGAGTTGGTGGTATTTTTTCCGTGTTACAAACCTCTCTTTATACATCCACAAGAGACACCCGAAGAGGAGTGTAATTGTGGTATTTTTTTATCTTCTCTCCATGTCGATCTTCCTTCTTTCTGGAATCTTTGTCTTTATCCTGGGGGTGAACCCGGCTTTCGAGGTTTCTCCTAACCGGGAGTTTTCCTCCATGTTGATGTATTTTTCTGCTCGTTCCAGCTCCTCGTTCAGAGATGTGGGGTACTTTTTTGATATAGATTGACTAAAGGGCCCTTCTCGCAAGCCGTTAATGAGGCCCATAATAGCGGCTTCTGTTGGCAAGTTCTGTATATCCATACATGTCTTGTTGAATCTTTCCATGTAGTTATGCAGGGTTTCCCGTTCTCCTTGTCGGATTCCCAATAAGCTCAGAGCATGTTTAGCTTTGTCCTTTTGGATGGAGAATCTGGCTAGGAATTTTTTAGCCATGTCGTCGAAACTTGAGATGGACCTAGGAGGGAGATTGTCGAACCATCTGATTGCTATTTTTGTTAAAGTAGTTGGAAAGGCTTTGCAACGAACTGCATCTGAGGCGTGGGTGAGATACATTCTGCTTTTGAAGTTGCTGAGATGATGGCTGGGATCTGTAGTGCCGTCGTATAAGGTCATGTCTGGGAGTTTAAAGTCCTTTGGAATTTTTGTCTTCATGATCTCTTTGGTGAATGGGTCTTGCTCCTTTCGTGCGTTATATTCGGGAGTGGATCGGCTGGCTTTAGTATTGACATCGGCTTTAAGTTTTAGGAGTTTGGTTTCCAGTTCCCGGCGTCGCCTTATTTCTCTTTGTAGATCCTTCTCGGACTCTCGTTGACGTAGAGCATCTTCCTCAAGTTATTTTAACCGATCTTGAAATGCATCCAGGGCTCCCTCGTTTGGGGAGTTCTTATTGTTGATTTGGGGAGTATCTTTTGGTGTGGAGTCCGCGTTCTTATGCGACGTTCTTTCTTCTAGATCTGAGGTGTGATCGTTGTCATGATCGTCCGCCATGGTAATGGGATGACTTCCAAGTCCTCGGCAACGGCGCCAATGTTCTTGGGGTTACCTGAAACTGTAGGTCGATCTCGGACGAGATCTTCTGTACTGGTCGGAACGGAGGTATCCGATTTGTAAGACTTGATGGAGGTGCTGATTCCTTCGTCCCCGGAGGGTGGGGGGTACCTGCAAGGGACTCCGATGCTTAAGTTAGCAAGGGTATTAAGCAGGTATTGAGTAGAATAAGAGTATAAGTTATACCTGGGTGCTCCAGTGTATTTATAATGGCGTAGAGTGACCTTCTTAGATAAGATAAGTTAGTTATCTTATCTTCAAGGGAACCACCGTTCTCTCTGTAGGCTTGGGCTGCCTTAGGATTTGGGGCGTGTTCCTCTATTTGGGCCCTTTTTTGGGCTTTCCTGTGATTTGGCCGAGCTCTTTGAGAAGAGGTCAGTTTGTCCTGACCTGAACAGGTCGGTCGCTTTGTCTGTAGAACATCCCGGGTCGGACAGCTCGACCCCGGGTATGAACAGCACCGTTGCCAGGGATTGATTTAGATTGACAATGATAAAGTAGGTGATAATCTAGATTAAGAATTTTTCTTTGTTTTTACTAAGTACACTAACTGTTTGAGATTTTGTTTCTGCTAACTATAACCTCACTCTAGCAATAGAGTGCCCTATTTTTGTGTTTTTTTTATTTATTTGTGTTGTTTGCCAGGAGGGAAAAGAGGTAAATCACCATTTTTGATTCTGAACTAGAGAGAACATTCTTAAGATTGAGAAGGGATGCAGGGGGGAAAGGAGTGATCAGAGAAGAAGAAGATCAAGAGATGGAGAGTAACATCCCTAATCTGCCAGAGTGTGTGGCCAACAACAATGGCCAGCCTCAGAGAATAGTCTTAGCCTCTTACACTATCCCCAACCCAAGGAAATGTGGGAGCAGTATCTTGACCCCCAATGTCCATGCTAATAACTTCGAACTCAAACATCAATTGATCACCTTGGTCCAGAATAATTGTCAATATGGATGAAGTGCTGCCGATGATCCAAACCAACACCTCTCTGTGTTCTTAAGAATTTGTGACATTGTCAAAACCAATGGAGTCCACCCTGACATCTATAAGCTTTTGTTATTTCCATTCTCACTAAGAGACAAAGCCACACATTGGCTAGAAACATTCCTTCAAGAAAGCATCATTAATTGGGATGATTTGGTTAGCAAATTTCTAGCCAAATTCAACCCTCCACAAAAGGGTCATTAAGCTTAAAACTGATGTGCAAACCTTCAGGCAGCTAGAAGGAGAATCATTGTATGAAGCCTGGGAGAGGTATAAAGCTTTGATCAGAAGGTATTCAGAGGGAATGTTCAGTGAGTAGGTGGAGCTACAAAATTTTAATGAAGGCTTGTTCATGAGTTCAAGGAAAGCTTTGGACTATTCTTCAGAAAGATCCTTGCAAATGATGAAAACTGCTGAGGAGGCACATGATCTAATAGACATGGTGGCCAAGAATGAGTATTTTTACTCCTCTGAAAGACAAGCAGCTCCAAAGAGAGGCGTATTTGAGCTTGAAGGAGTTCATACAATCTTAGCTCAAAATAAGATTATGCATCAGTAACTTCAACAACAAATAGAAATGATGTCAAAAAGGATGGAAGGGGACAACAAGACGAGAGTTGTGAGGAGCAACAGCCATAACAAGTCCAGTATATGCACAACCAAGGTGCTAGACAGAATGCTTTCATGGAGACACTTATAACTCGTCTTGGAGCTAACTTTCAGACAACAAGATGGTGAGACTATCTATGAAGCATGGGAGAGGTTCAAAGACTTAACAAGAAGATGCCCACCAGATATGTTCAATGAATGGGTTCAACTTCACATTTTCTATGAAGGTCTTTCCTATGAGTCAAAGAAGGTTGTGGATCACTCATCAGGAGGGTCTCTAAACAAGAAGAAAACCATTGAAGAAGCCATAGATGTCATTGAAACAGTTGCTGAGAATGACTACTTCTATGCCTCCGAAAGAAGTAACACCAGAGGAGTAATGGAGCTGAACCACATGGATGCATTGTTAGCTCAAAATAAGATGATCACCAAGCAGCTAGCAGATCTTACCAAGAAGGTGGAGGAAAACCAAGTTGTAGCAGCCATCACTTCACCATCAACTCAAGAAGGAGCGAACATAGGAGAAGAAGGTGACTGGGAGTAAGCCAAGTATGTTGGAAACTCACCTAGACAAGTTCATGATCCATACTCCAAAACTTACAACTCTAGATGGAGAAAACACCCCAACTTTGGGTGGGGAAACCAACAAGACCAAGGGCAAGATCAAAGACGCCACAACCTCAATTACAACAACAATGTAACTTATCAACACACCTCACAGAGATCCTACCAACATCCATCTAACAACCATTCTCAACCACCTAATCTCAACCCATCATCAATAACCGAGGAGTGATTATCAAAGATTGAGGCTCTACTCGAAAATCTATGCAAGGAAATTCAAGATAGTAAAGCTTTCCAGGAAGAAGTGCAATCCAACATGCAGAATCAAGATGCTGCCATCAAGAAACTGGAAACACAGATTGAATTCTTATTCAAGCAAGCCCCTGGACACAAGAATTGCAGCAATACTAACTCAATATCAAAGGAGGAATGTCAAGCCATCACCCTCAGAAGTGGCAAGGAATTGAAGGAGCCCCACAAGAAACCCCCAGAGAAGAAATTGGATGAAGAAAACAAGGGACATGAGGAAGCTCAAACCTCAACCCCTAAGTCACATCAAGAAGGAGAAGCGCTCAAACCATGCCTCTCAAAGGCTCCATACCCCCAGCAACTGCAATTAAAGAAGAGGGGAGAGGATAATCAATTCTCAAGATTTTTGGAAATCTTCAAGAAACTACAAATAAACATACCCTTTGCTGAAGTAATAGAGCAAATTTGTTGAGCGCCATAAACATGATGCATGAAAACTTGTCTCTCAACAAATTTCCCTTCAGCAAGTATACCGAATTGTCGTCAAGTAATAACTCACAAAAGAGTGAGGTCGAATCCCACAGAGATTAACGAATTAAGCAATCAATGGTTAATTGATTATCCTAGCTAGACGAATCACATTGGAGTGATAAGTAACAAGGAAATGTAAATGGCATAAAAGTAAAGAAAGCAATAAAGTGCAGAAAAGAAAATGGCAAGAAAAGTAAATGTAAGAACTAAAAATAAAATGAACATTGGGATCAAGAGATATTGCAATCCTCCGGATCAAGTTCATTCTCATCTCTTCCTCAATCAATGCATTCATTGATCTCCTTGGCAATCTTAAGTGATTGGATCCCAATTCCTCGGCAATCTAATCTCTCTAAGCTTGAACAATTTCCTAATTCCTTGATTTAATTACTCATGGGAAGAGATGAAGTTTGGTCACTGATTATACCACACACATTCATAGATCAAAGTATTGGTAGGATTGAATGTCACAATATCCATCCAACCCCTGATGACAAGTAATCACATACCCATTTTTCAAGCTAATTTCACTTGTTTCACTAGTCCTTATGCACTTTCTTGCATCCTAAGCAAGTAATTTGGAATGAAAATGCATGACTTCTTTAAATCAAACAACCACCATTCAATTGATGCTAAATCATGAGGTTTGAGCTAAAATTATTTGATTTTTTAATGATTTATAAACCTTATGAGTTTGGAGATACTTTGATTGGTTGCTTTAATTTCTTGTAGGTGAAGAATAGAAGAAAAAAAGAAAAACGTGGCTTAAGAAGTGTGGCCAAGGAAAGAAAATGGTGTGGTGAAAGAAGGAGAAGTGTGGCGCAACATTGAAGGAGGAAGCAACACTGCTCTCCACAAGAGCATACTGCCCTCCAAGAGAGCAGCATAATGAACCAAGCCTCCAAAACATCACTGCCCTGCCCTCAATAAGAACGGAGGACAATTCTATGCCAAGGACCAAAGGAAGAAAAAAATTATGCCCTGCCCTCCTTAAGAGCAATATCGGGCTTCATGCAAGAAAAATTTAAAGGAAATTGCTCTCCTAGTGCTACCCATGGGCTTCAAATCCAAGACAAGAAGGGAAGGAAGTAGCGCTCAAATACAAGGAAAACAAGCCAAAATTGGCTTCTTTTCAACCTTCAAGGATCGAACACAGCACCTTGGGGAAGCAAGGAACTAGGCGCTACTTTGGTGCCAAGAAAGCCAAGGAAAAAGGGGCAGCGTATGCCCCCACCAAGTTTCAAACCAAGGACCCTTGGTTGCCTTGCTGCGCTGCCCACAAGAAGAGCAGAGCAGCGTTCCTTAGCATGGCACGGGCAGCACATTGACACACGGCTAGGAGCTTGGGCGCGCACACAAATTGGCACGGCCAGCAGCAAGCACACACGAGGCCTCATGCTAGATTTCTCTGCTCTGCTCTCCACAAGAGCAGAGCAGCCTCCTGGAGCGAAATTCTTCATGGGCTGAAAATTAGATTAAAAATCCAATTTAATTCATTTATTCACCAAATCAAAAGCCCATTCAAATTCCAAAATCCAATAATAGAAAGTGTATAAATAGGAGATAGTTTGATGTAATTAGGACCTTTTTTTATTTTTGAATTTTTACATCTTTAAACTTCATTTTCTTTGAGAAATGGGAAGGAGAATTGATCTCTCCTCTTCCTTGTTCTTGCTTGAGCACTTTTTACTTTTCTTGATTGAGTATTGAGTGTGAAGAATTGAGGAACTTCTGTCACAATCTCCATTTAAGATCTCTTTGATTTTCCTACTGCATAATTGAGTTGAATTCAATTTCCTTTGCTGCTTCATTCTTCAATTTCTCTTTAATTGCTTTGTGAACTTGGATCTGGGAAGGCAATTGAGATCTAGACTTTGCTATCTAGTCTCTAGAGTCCTGGGATCCAATTTTCCTTTCGGTGCTTCTGTTGAACTACTGCTGCAATCAAATTTCCATTTCTATTTGAGATCTAGACAATTTCAATTCATCTCTTGCTTTGATAATTGCTACAAGTTAATTTTCCTTGCTTAAATTCTGAATTCCCAGTCCTTAAATCCCTTTTTCCATTCAAGCAATTTATATTTCGTGCACTTTAAGTTACTGCAATTTACATTTCTTGCACTTTAAGTTTCAGTCATTTAATTTCTTGTTCTTTAAGATTCAGCACTTTTACTTTCAGTTCTCTTTAATTTCTGCAATTCATCCCTCTCCCTTTACATTTTCTGCTATTTACTTATTGTTGGATACAAAATCACTCAACCAATACTTGATTCACTTGACTAAATCAACCACTGAACTAAAATTGCTCAATCATTCAATCCCTGTGGGATCGACCTCACTCCCGTGAGTTTTATTACTTGATGCGACCCGGTACACTTGTCGGTGAGCTTTGTGTTGGATCGTTTTCCACACATCAAGTTTTTGGCGCCGTTGTCGGGGATTGAAATAGATTGACAATGATTAAGTGAAGTGGAGGTCTAGATCAAGCACTTTTTCTTTTCTATTTCTTAAATTTTTTTTACTAACATACTAACTGTTTGAAGATTTCCCTCTATCAACTTAACTAACAGTTTGAGAGTTTGTCTCAACCAACTACACTCAATTCTCAAGAGTGCTGCTGTTTGTTCCGTGTGATTGTTTGCATGCCACAGGAAAGAAGAGAAGTCAGAGGAAAGACTATTATTGGAAAAGAAGTCTCTGCAGAAGAAGAATATCATGACATGAAGCCACCACTCATTACACTAATCAAGAATAATTGTTCCTATGACGAAAATCCATCGGAGGATCCTAAACAGCACATATCCACTTTTTTGAAGACTTGTGGTGCTGTCAAAACCGATAGTATTGATCATGACACCTATAAGATCTTGCTATTTCTCTTTTCACTAAGGGGTGAAGCAGCACAATGGTTCGAAACCTTTCCCCAAGAAAGTATCACTAGTTGGGACGATTTGGTTACCAAATTTCTGGCCAAATTCTCCTCATCCCAACAGATCATCAAGTTGAAAGAGAGGGTACATCCATTCATACAAGGGGAAGAAGAACCACTCTTCAAGGCATGGGAAAAATACAAGAAAGCAACTGACAAAGTGGGTTTCCGAGCTTTCTATGAAGGATTAACCCCAGAAACAAGAAAAGCGGTGGATTACTTCTCAGATGGCCTACTCAAAGCGACAACAACTGCCAAGGAACTGCAAATTTCAATAACAAAGGAGTCAACAACCAACACTCATTCAAGAAACCACCAAATGCAATTTCAGAAAAAGAAGTGATGAATCTTGAAGGAGTGAATGCATTCATGAACCTGAACAAACAAATGCACCATCAAACCCAGCATCACATTGAGCTGAGAGATAGAAAAGTTGATCACCTGCATTCTGCTGCAGTGAATGCACAATTTCCACCATGGAGGCCCCATTCTTATCTGAGAATGGGGGAGTATCAACATCAAGAACAAAGAGGTTTCAACTAGGGCGAATCCATGACCACAAACAACCAACATCACTCATCCAATAATGCCAATCAAAACCAATACTCACAAAACATACACTTCCAGACTCATTCCAACTGGAGAAGGATCGAGCACCAAAATCACGAACCGAGGGACTTCAATTACAACAACTCCAACTTCACAAACCAGCAAAAATACCATCATGCTAACAACAACCACTACACACCACCACAACACCCACCTTTCCAAACCCTAACATCCCACAACCAACCAATCTCACAAGACTCTCAGAGGATCACTAACTTGGAAATATTAATAGAGAGAATGATGAAGCACCAAGATGAGACAACAAAGGACCATGAGACTTCAATCAGAAGAATTGAGAGGCAGATAGAACAACTGGCTAAGCACCTTGCAGAAATGGGTGAGAAGAGGTCAATTAATTTCCCCAGAGCTACTGAAGACAAACCAACTAACAACGAAAATGTTGCAAAAACGGAAGAATGGAAGAAGATCACAGAGGAAAGTAAGAACACCTTGGACAAAGAAAGTACCAGCCAAGAAAAACACAACAAGAAAGTCCTACAAGGAGAGGCAGAGGATAGAATCCAAGAAGATCAGAAAATCCCTACTAAGAAATTTTCACTAGGGGATAAAGTACTGCTAAAAATTCAAACCATGAAGGTGCCCCCACAGCTGTCTAATCATTATATTGTGACTAATATCCTTCTAGGGGAATTCATAGAGGTCATCAAAGAGGAAACCGGAAGGAAGTTCACGGTAAAGAAAGACAAGCTAAAGCACTGTGATCTTCAATTTCCATGATCAAAAAAATGAAAGATGTCAAGCTAGTGACACTAAAAGAGCGCTTATTGGGAGGCAACCCAACCTGAGGTAGTTTTCTTTTCATAGATTTTTTTTTCAAAAAAAAAATTTGCTAAATAATTGGTATGCATTGCAAGGAGCTAAGTTTGGTGTTGCACACCAAAACAATTTAAGGGAGAATGAAAGATTCTAAGTTTGGTGTTCCACCAAAATCTCATTTAAAAGAACATTCTCACCTCCTGCATAATGCTAGCTCCAAGCAATCAAACAAAATTATCCAACTATTTAACTGCTTTCTAGTTTTAAATCCATAACCTTTAGCAAGGACACAAGATTTCACATATGGTTAAGTTGATGCATGAAAAATATTGGCAAGGAACTAAGTTTGGTGTTCACACACCAAAGTAAGTTCAAAATGCCATAATCATTTTTAGACTAATCAATTGCACAAAGGCTTGAGAAGCAAGCAATCTTTAAGAACTATGCAGGACATTAGTCAACCATTGAAGATATTGTGCATCTTAACTCAAAGAGAACACAGCAGACTGAAGAATCAAAGGGTTGCAACTTCAAAGGTTGTATATAAACTTAATCCTTGCTGCTGTAAATTGTCTTGAATCTGGGAACCATTATATATCTTGCTAAAGTGTGTATCTAGTTGCAAGTGAAGTTGTTTGATTAAGTATGCTGATCTGCATAATGCCTGTCATACATCACTTATCTAAGTTTTGTTTTGTTTCCCATATGCTTGAATAAAAGAGAATTGTTTGAATTAGAAAGTGAATATCCAATGTTGCATAAGTTGGAATGGAAGTTAATGGTGGTATATGTGTTTGATTAAATGCATAACTCATGAAATAATTGCACAAGGAAAAATTGGCTTGTTTTCAACCTTCAAGGATCGAACACAGCACCTTGGGGAAGCAAGGAACTAGGCGCTACTTTGGTGCCAAGAAAGCCAAGGAAAAAAGGGCAGCGTATACCCCCACCAAGTTTCGAACCAAGGACCATTGGTTGCCTTGCTGCGCTGCCCACAAGAAGAGCAGAGTAGCGTTCCTTAGCATGGCACGGGCAGCACATTGACGCACAGCTAGGTGCTTGGGCGCGCACACAAATTGGCACGGCCAGCAGCAAGCACACACGAGGCCTCATGCTAGATTTCCCTGCTCTGCTCTCCACAAGAGCAGAGCAGCCTCCTGGAGCGAAATTCTTCATGGGCTGAAAATTGGATTAAAAATCCAATTTAATTCATTTCTTCACCAAATCAAAAGCCCATTCAAATTCCAAAATTCAATAATAGAAAGTGTATAAATAGGAGATAGTTTGATGTAATTAGGACCTTTTTTTATTTTTGAATTTTTACATCTTTAGACTTCATTTTCTTTGAGAGCTTTGAACTGAAATCTTAGAGAACTGGGAAGGAGAATTGATCTCTCTTCTTCCTTGTTCTTGCTTGAGCACTTTTTACTTTTCTTGATTGAGTCTTGAGTGTGAAGAATTGAGGAACTTCTGTCTCAATCTCCATTTAAGATCTCTTTGATTTTCCTACTGCATAATTGAGTTGAATTCAATTTCCTTTATTGCTTCATTCTTCAATTTCTCTTTAATTGCTTTGTGAACTTGGATCTGGGAAGGCAATTGAGATCTAGACTTTGCTATCTAGTCTCTGGAGTACTGGGATCCAATTTTCCTTTTGGTGCTTCTATTGAACCACTGCTGCAATCAAATTTCCATTTCTATTTGAGATCTAGACAATTTCAATTCATCTCTTGCTTTGATAATTGCTGCAAGTTAATTTTCCTTGCTTAAATTCTGAATTCCCAGTCCTTAAATCCCTTTTTTCCATTCAAGCAATTTATATTTGTGCACTTTAAGTTACTGCAATTTACATTTCTTGCACTTTAAGTTTCAATCATTTAATTTCTTGTTCTTTAAGATTCAGCACTTTTACTTTCAGTTCTCTTTAATTTCTACAATTCATCCCTCTCCCTTTACATTTTCTGCTATTTACTTACTATTGGATACAAAATCACTCAACCAATACTTGATTCGCTTGACTAAATCAACCACTGAACTAAAATTGCTCAATCCTTCAATCCCTGTGGGATCGACCTCACTCCCGTGAGTTTTATTACTTGATTCGACCCGATACACTTGCCGGTGAGTTTTGTGTTGGATCGTTTTCCACACATCAACCCCCAGCCTAATCCAATGTGATAAAGCATTTCTAGCATGATTTCCTCATTCCTCTTCCAAGGTTCCGAGGAAATCCAAGTATGAGCAATTTCTCTTCCAAGACAATTACCCAATTGGATGAAGATCGAAAGCTCTCTAGTAAAATCAAGAGAAAAGAAAGAAGAAGAAGAATAAGAACTACAATTGATCCATTGAATCACAATAGAGCTCTCTAACCCAATGAAAAGAGTTAGTTGATCATTGCTCTACCAAAATAGAAAAGAAAGAAAGTGCAGAAAAGTAAAGATGAAGATTAAAACTAACATTGAAACTTTCAAATTCATAAATGAAAAGTACAAAGAAAAGAAAGAAGGAAAAGTATATGAGGGGAGGGAGTCCGAAGACCCCTCTTCAATCCCCAATCTCTAGCCTACCTTGAATTTACAAACTAAGGCCTTTATATAGGCTCTCCTAAATTATAAAATGTAATTAAAAGCAAATTACAATTAAATGGAAATTCCTATTCTAGATGCTTCTTGTGGCCTTGATTGGTTGACACTTGTGGGCTTGCTTCCTTGAGGTTGGGTGGTCCTTGAAAGAGAAGTAAATCAAGTTGAGGTCCATGTGCTAAAGTTAGTGCTACCGTTAGCCACACTAACACTACAAATGTGGCATTATTGCTAAAGTTAGTGTGGCTAATGTCACACTTGCTACCCAGTTGGTGTTTTTGGGGCTTAAAAGATGCCTCTTATTTGTGCTTCAATTTCATGCCCACTATATACTATTATATATATTTGGAAAGCTCTGAATGTCAGCTTTCTAACGCAATTGGAATTACCTCAATTGGACCTCTGTATCTCAAGTTATGCTCCTTTGAAGTAGACAAGGTCGCTGGCACAGTCGCTAGCGTTACTGGAAAACGCGAGTCACGATAACGCTAGCGATCAGGGGTTTAATATTGCCAGGTTCTGGAGCTCAATCTTAATGTCCACCCCCATACTATTATATATTTTTGGAAAGCCCTGGATGTCTACTTTCCAACGCCTTTGGAAGCGCATCATTTGAAGCTCTACATCTCGAGTTACACTTCTTGGAAGGTGAAGGGGTCAGTTGGCCTTACTACAGGTTGATACCATGTTCATCTTTGCACTTTCGGGGCAGGTTTTCTCCCTCAAATTTAGTGACCACCATGTATGCCATATATGCTTGGAAAGATTTGGAATCCTACTTTCCAATGCTATTGGAATCACCTCATTTAGAGTTTTGTGGCTCAAGTTACTCTTGTTTGAAGAAGGCATGGTCAGGCTACCAGGTGAGATTTTTGCGTACGTTAACTTCCACGTTAATGTAGTTAACGTGGCCATTAACATGGGTCTTTTTGCTTCGCAAATGTTAGTGGAGATCACCTTTCCCACTAACGTTGACATCTCCCTTTTCTTCCACGTTAACTTCCACGTTAATGTAGTTAACGTGGCCATTAACGTGGGTCTTTTTGCTTCGCAAACATTAGCGGAAATCACCTTTTCCACTAACGTTGTCATCTCCCTTTCCTTCCACATTAACTTCCACGTTAATGTAACTAACATGGAAGCTAACGTGGGTCTTTTTGCTTTGCAAACGTTGGTGGCACTCACTTTTTCCACTAACGTTGGCGTTTCCCTTTCCTTCCACAAAGTTAATGCCACTAACTTTCTCACTAACGTTGGGGCTTCTCTTTTTTTCCACTAACGTAGCCACTAACGTGGCTCTTCTCTGCTTCTTGTTACCTGAAATCAATCTAACAAAGTGCATCAAAGTCTTGCTCTTAATCATGGGATCATGTATCATCCAATTTATCATTCAATTCATGCATAATTCTCATGAAATCATTCAAAATTTTCAATGTTTGCTTGAATCATGGTATGATTGCATTTTCAACCAAATACTTGCTTATTTCATAAGAAAATGCATGAAACTAACCTAAAGCATACAAAAAATGGCTAGTAAAACTAGCCAAGATGCCCTGGCATCACAACACCAAACTTAAATCTTGCTTGTCCCCAAGCAAGAAAAGAACTATGCACAAAGAATTCTCTTAATTGGAATGTATTAAAGAATTGCTTATGATGCCTTAGTGGGTGAAGTGAATAAGTGGCAAAGTGGTGAACTCTAATTTGTATGCTGATGCAAGGATTCCAGTGCTCATTAGTTCTTACATTTTGGAAGTCTTAGATCTTAGGACTTTTATTTAAATGATATTATGGAGATCTCTAGATTGTCATCTTGAAGCAGTACTTATTTTCTAGCATTTTTCTTTCTTTTTGGGATTTGGCCTCGACTCTAGGTGTCATGTATCAAAGCGGCTTTTTAGGATAAGCTTTCAATTAATACTCCCAAACCAGTTGGTCTAAGGTATTAGGTGTTGAAGCACCCCTTAGGATTTACTTGTTCAAGCCTCTTTCTTTGATACAAATTTACCACAAGCATTTAACTAGGACAATAACTCTTTGAGTTCTTGTTTCTTTCTTTTTTTCTTCCTAGTAATTGATGCTCAGAGCCTTGGGCTTGTTCTTTGTTTTTCTTTTTCTTTTATTTTCTTTTGTTATTGCTTCTTGGATCAATAGATGTTTGAGAAATTCCATAATACTTCTCTAAACTTCATTTCCTATATATGAGCTCCCATGCAAGTTTTCACAAACATGCAACCTCAATACACAATCATAAAACCAGAACCTCCACTCCTCTTAATCTTTTGCTTGCCCTATGATTTATAAAATTCTTCAACATTTTTCTTTCAAAAGAATGATTTTCTTGTTGCATTCTTAAAGATATTGGGTGCAAGTAAAATTCAAGATGACAATCATGATATCATCGCAACATGTTACAAATCAAATATCAAATTATGCTTATTCACAATGAGTAATCACACATGCATACAAAGAAAATACACTACAAGAAAATAAGCTTTTTGCCACGCTTTAAAAGCGTGCCGAAAAGTGTAAAAAAGCGTGCCGATAGCTTTTTGCCACGCTTTTTGAGCTATTGGTACGCTTTTGAAAGGGTCACATCTGCCAGCGTGCCGGTTGCTCTATCGCCACGCTTTTGTGGATCTATCGGCACGCTTTTTTTGTTGGTATGCTTTTATTTCTTGTCACGCTTAAAAGCGTGGCCATAGATCTTAACTTATAGGTACGCTTAAAAAGCGTACCGAAAAGTGCACATATCGCCACGCTTTTGAAAGCATGCCCAGTGAGGTAGTTTTGGCTACACTTCAATAACGTACCAATATGGAAAGATATAGCTACGCTATTTAAGCGTGACAATAGGGGAAGGTATGGCTACGCTTTTTAAGCATGTCGATAGAAGAAGATATGGCTACGAGAAGATATGGCCACACTTAAAAAGCGTGCCAATAGCCGAAAATATTACTATAAGTTGGATCAAAATACTTATGGCTATACTTGCCTATAAATCTTCGTAATTAAATATTGCAAAGTTAATATATAATTTTAAATCATAGTTTGAATTATTAATTTAAACAAAGAAAATTTTTTTATATAATTTTAAATTAACCAATCCAACATACATAAACTTTCAGCATGTTTGTTAACAAAAAAATAAAATTTATTATTTAAAAAAATACAACATACCCATCATCAAAGTTGCAATAAAAGAAAAAGTCAAAATTTGTGATTTGAAGAACAAGAAAACTATTCTTGTGTGAAGACCAAAGCAGCTTTGGCTCATTTACACCTTTCACAAGTTCTGATGAGTGACTCCACACTTTCCTCATCAATGACCAAAACCACTGTTTCAGTTGCCTCCTTAGCTAAAGCTTGATCCTCCTATAATATAAAATAAATAAAATCAGATTATGCATTCAAAGAACAACTTCTGCTCCACTAATAAAAGAAATTCTCTTTACAAGTCATTATTAATTAATGGCATATACCAAAATTACTTAAGAGTTAGCATTATAACATTAAGCTTAATCTCAAGTGTCATTTCTTTACCACCTACGTTGCTCAACTAGTATATGCCATGGGAACTACCAAAATTCTAGTATTTTTCGGCAATTTATTTCTGTTGAAACTTTGTCAGAGAAATACTGATAGAACGTGTGGTTAGAAGAATATTTTTACATTCCTAGGAATTATACACCAAAAATCTTACATCAGAATGATCTTACAATATAAGATTCCCAAGAATATGAAAACTTTTCATGAACTACACACCTCTTGATAGTTGACAGTAATGGTTTTATTGTAAATGGGTAGGGGATAAATTCAATCTATTATAGTATGTAAACTCATATTATTCATGTTTCACAAACGTTTAGAAAAAGAAAAAATACTCAATGAAGATGGTTCAAACGAATTATAATTACAGGGTTAATTTCTGACCTCAAGAGCTTTTTCTTCATCGTACATAAATTTCAGAAGTCTCTTCATGATTTCTGTACTGTCAGTTGCAGCCAGTGCCCTGCTTATCTGGACAGTTCATAACACACAAGCCAAAGATAAATATTTATATGCCTCTAAACTCATTACACAGTCATTTTTAAGTTAAAAACATCATATAAAATGCTGCTCAACAGCAATTCATAAAAGGTTCATGTAAAAACATATATATGACCATAGCAGTTTTCTGACACCGAAGGGAGTCAACATATAGAGTCACTTTAGTACAAATGTTCTGATAGAAAACGAAGAAATCACACTGAATTTGATGCATGTATAATTAAGTTGCTGGGATCACATCTGATTCGAGTAATACATAAATTGGATTAAAGTAAAAGGGACTGCAGTGTGTTCTTTTTCCTGACTAAATTTAGCAGAATGTATATATATATATATATATTTGCCAAAAGGAACATATTGTTGAGCACCACCCTTATCAGTGAATGACATGAGATAGCATATAGCATTTTGGAATGCAATTGTGTTCAAAGTTTTCCCATCTCCAACTGCCCCAAATTCCAAGATAAAAACACTGTGGGGCCTAGCATTGTTCCATGCTTTCTGCTCACATAGCCCAAGACTATATTCTTCCCCCTTGCTTTCCAGTACAGTGCTCAATGCTACAAGCAAAAGCACAGCCACCTAAAAAGAAGAGAGCCATAAAACGAAAAGGAGAGTAGAGTTTTAAAGTGCACTCTTAACTTCACTAGAATGCTGGAACTAGAAGGGGGCAATATATCCCCTAAAACAGAGAAAACACTACCAAATTGACACATTCAAAAACAGTATTGAATCATTGAACAACTTTTAAAAAGAAAGAGTATCTTCAATAGCAAAACAAAATATTCCATTTCAGCTTCCGCTTGGAACAGGAATGCAATTATTATTATTATTAAACATGCTAACCCCCTTCATAATTCTCACAAGCCAGGTAACTAGAAAAGTGTTTCTGAAATGTTATAATAGCTTATTCCATAAAGATATAATTATTGCAAGGAGGGAAAAAGAAAAATAGTGACTATCCTTCAATCTTCCCATCCATTAGCTTCTTGGGTTCAAACCAATTTTTTTTCTCAGTTACTAAACATGTTTATGGTTATGGTTCGACTCCAAGGCATAGAATACTCAACAATACTTTACACTCAGACCAGTGTGCACATAGGGTTATTTTTTGGGGTTAGCTGTGTTAAGTGTCCAACACAAATAACTCAATCTGATTAATTTAGCAAATGTACACAGGAAATTGAAACAGAGACAAAATGCTCAACGATCTATTCCATTTAGTACAAATAGTAAAGCTACCAAAGAGAATCACTTTTGGTTGATTCCATTAAAGCAATGTCCAAGAATCTTACCCCAGGCTCCATTGCACTGAATTTATGTCCATATCATGGGACTTTTCCTTCTTCAGCAGCAACTTGCACAGAGGACCATCCACCTATGTCATATAGAAACAGAAAATTAGGGTCAAATTTACATTGAAGCACACATAATAGCAATAAGAAATAACAAAAATAGTGAACACAGACTCAAACTCAAAATAGTTAACATCAAATTCCATTGAAGAACACATAATAGCAGCATTGCATTGAGATGCTCCTCAAAATAGAGAACATCAATCTGCACTGCATTGCTCACACACATTTAATCAAACACATGGTGGGCAGTAACAGTGGCAGTAACAGAGTCTAAATAAAGAAACGAAAGAAACCTCAAGGGTTGAGGGCCGAGTGAGGGATAGGCAGCGATAGACAGCGCCGATTGAGGGAGGACACGCCGAAGGACCAGCGCCGATGGAGCAGCGCCGACAGGGTAGCGCCGATGGAAGGTTGCGAGAGAGGGTGCGAGGTTGCGAGATGAAGTAGGCCAAAGCTACGCACAACAAAATGGCGCCACCAAAGCCAACGGTGCGAGGGATGAGCGACTGGTTGGGCAGCAAAACCAATTTAATAACAGAACCAGAACAAATAGAAGATTAACAGAGAGAAGAGAGGTCTAGAAGTTTTAAAAAATAGAGTAATTAAAAGGAGAATTTCACAAACCCAGGAATCAGGAAGAACGACAGCGGCATTCACGGGACGGGGAGGACAGCAACGTTCACGGGACGGGGAGGACAGCGATGGTCACAGGACGGGAGAGTAGGACGCAGACGCAGACGTTCACAGGATGGAGATGACACGACGAGGAACACACTCCAGAAGTGCGAGTCTGCGATGGCGTGTGCGAAGGGGATTCTGTGCGACGGCGGTTCTGGGAGTGAAGAGAGTGATGGAAGAGAATTAAGAAAGGCAGATAAGAGAGCGAGAGAAGAGACTTAGGGTGTTAGGGTTCCAGTGAGGGGGGTGATTTTACATTTAGGGTTCGACAGAGAGAGGGTTAGAGGAAAGGCATGGGTGCAAAGGTCTGGGTTAGAGGAAAGGCATGGGTGATGAACCATGAAGATGGAGATGTTGTTTGAGGATGATGACGGCATGGGTAATTTTTAGGGATTTTTTTGTGAGTGGATCACTTTTAGGGTTAAAATTAGTGTGTGATGTTGTTTGGGTTAAAATTGAAAGCTAAGAAAAAAATGTTAAGTGTGGAAAAAAATTGGGTGGGAAACGAAATTTTTGGGGAGGGAACTCTATCGGTACGTTTTTTGTGGGGTGCCAAAATATATAAAATATGGGCACGCTTTACAAGCATGCCGGTTGCCCTCTATGGCCACGCTTTTTAAGCGTGACAAAAAGAAAAGGTGGCCAAATTTTTAATTAGTGGGCACCCTCGTAAAAGCGTGTCCCTTGCCCTCTATCGCCACGTTTTTCAAGCGTGGCAGTAAAAAAGCGTGGCCAATTTTTATGTAAGTGGGCACCCTCGTAAAAGCGTGCCGATTTCTGAAAAGCGTGGCAAAAAAACGTGGCCAAATCACAATTCAGTGGCCACCCTCGCAAAAGCGTGGCCATAGCCCACTTTTGGGTACGCTTTAAAAGCGTGGCAAGAAAAAAGTGTACCGACAGGCCTTTTTTCTTGTAGTGATAGAAGACAATCATGCAATTTAAAGTGCTGGAAATAAGTAAGAGGAGAAAGGAACTTTACCACCTTGTAGTTTATCTTCATTGTTGTTGCCCTTTTCCTCCTATTCTTTCCCTTTCCACACTAAACTTAGAATGCTTGCTTATACTAAAGAAACAATTAAAACAGTGGTGATGGGGTCTATGATGGATCATAAATGTCTTAGAATAAAGTGTGAGTATGCATGTGTTTTAGCAAGCCAGATTAAGGATACAATAAAGGCACAAGAGATACAAACAGAGACATTTTGATTGCATTAATAAGTGGTGTGTTTGGTACCTTGCATGAAAGATAAATGGCAAAACCAAACTTAGTGTAACACTCTCAATTTAGAATGTTGCAAGTACCCAGTGAAGATTGAAAATCAAATTGTTGCATGGCAACACCAAACTTAGAATGCAATCATATGCCAAATTATTGAAAGTAAACTAAGCAAAGCAAGGAAATGTTACCTACGGTTGGGTTGCCTCCCAACAAGCGCTCTTTTAATGTCATTATCTTGACATTTTGTTCATGACTTTCTTCCTTTTCTTCCAGTTTGTTAAGAAGAATGACCTCAAGAGGAAAGAGGAGCCAGTTAATGCCCCTTGCTTAGAGTGCCTCTCCCCAATAAGCTTTCTTTTGTTGTTAGGGGTAGGATGGCTTTTGGTTGACCTTTTCTTCTTCATGGATATTGTCCTTCTTTTCTTGGTGACCATCATCTTTTTAGTGCTCATGTTGATTGCCTTCACCACCTTGATTTCAGGACATGGCTGTTGTATGATGGTTGGAGCATCCTCTTCATCAAGTGCTTCTTGAATTGGTGGTTCAATGAACTCACCCTCTATGCAACTCTCTATTTTATTGGAGTGTCGGCTCCCTTGATTGACTTCCTCCCTTTATTCTACATGATGTTGCATTAAGTCTTTTGGGAGTGAGTTTGCATGTTCCTTTGTCACCACTAGTAACCTCTGTGTGTATGGAGCCTTAGGCTTATATATTCTCACAACCTCCTCCTTCTTCATAGAAATATCACTTGGTATGGGTGCCTCTTTTTCTTTTTCTTCTGATTCCTCCCTTGGGTTTGCCATGGTGTCACTAAGGGAATTATAGGTATGGAATTGCTTTGATAGATATCCAACTTGTGCCTCAAGCTTCTTAACGGCAAGCCCTCAGTTCTGCATAATGGATTTTACTTCCTCTTGAAAAGTCCTCGTGTCCTTAGATTCTTCCAAGAGCATTGCTAGTAGGTTCTCTATCCTTGATAGCTTATCCTCGAGGGGAGGGTGTGCAGCTGGGGTGAAATTTGGAGGTTGAGGGTGGCTACTTTGTGAACGGAATTGGTTATTTTGTGGTTGTATGTCCCGAGAGTGGTGTGACTTTTGTGGGTAATGATATGGGTTTTGTGGACTGTGAGAAGAATTTTGTGTGTAATAGAATGCATTGTGTGAGTGGTGAGATGAATTATATGGATGTGGGAAGGAATTTTGTGTTGAGGCATGTCCAAGTGGTGAAGGGTTTTGATGTGGAAAGCTAGAAGGTGAGGTTGAATAATTAAAGGATGATGGCTCTTGATGAATGGGGTGTGAATAGGTGAAATTTCTTTGGTTTTGATCTCCCCAGGCACAGCTTGAGTAGTGATCAAAGTCATCAAAATATGGACCATTTTGTGGCTCTGGAAAGTACCCCATTTCATGTTTTTGATACTCCCACCCACCATGAGCATAGTAAAGTGGATCATTCTGTGGTGGTGGAGTGTTTCCCATGAAATTTGATTGACTACCATATGATGGATGCTCCTTTCTTTCCTGCAGAAAGCTTTGTCTCAAACAATAATCACCAAAAGAAATTGGAATCTCCATTGTCACAGATGAGGAAATTCCCAGCGAGGCAATATCACAAACAGTTAGTTAGCAAAAGAAAATAAAGAAACAAAAGAAAACAAAAATAAAAGAAAAGTGTCTAATCTAGTAAATCAATCAACCGGTAGTTTGTTAATCACAATTAATCCCCGGCAACGGCGCCATAAACTTGATGCATGAAAATTTGTCTCTCAACAAATTTCCCTTCGACAAGTATACCGAATTGTCGTCAAGTAAAACTCACAATAGAGTGAGGTCGAATCCCACAAGGATTGATTGGTCAAGCAACTTTAGTCAAAAGAATATGCTAGTTGAGCTAAACAGAATTTAGATTGGGAACTTGTAAAAATTTAAATGACTGGAAAGTAAATAACAGAAATTAAAGTGCAGAATCTTAAATGGGGATTTGGGGTGATGAGCATGAAAATAAATGGCAGAAAGTAAAGAGAATGGGTAAGATCAGAAATGGGATAATCATTGGGTTCAGGAGATGTTGCATTCTCCGGATCAAGTACATTCTCATCTCTTCCTCAATCAATGCATTCATTGATCTCCTTGGCAATCTTAAGTGATTGGATCCCAATTCCTTGGCAATCCAATCTCTCTAAGCTTGAACAATTGCCCAATTCATTGATTTAATTGCTCATGGGAAGAGATGAAGTGTGGTCACTGATTATACCACATGTATTTCCAAATCAAAGTGTTGGGAGGATTACCTGTCACTATATCCGCCGAAAGCCCAATTTGGTCCAACATGAGAAAGCATTTCTAGCATGATCTCCTTATCCCTTTTCCAAGGCTCAAAGAAGATCCAATTATGGAGAGTTTCTTTTCCAAGACAACTAACCAATTGTATTAAGATCGAAAGCTTTCTAGTAAGATTAAGAGAAAAGAAAGAAGAAGAAGAATAAAAACTATAATTGATCCATCAAATTACAACAGAGCTCCCTAACCCAATGAAAGGGGTTTAGTTGTTCATAGCTCTAGAAATGAAAAATGGCAGAAAAGAAGAATCCATGCTAAAAGTGCAGAAAAATAAATATACGAAAAGTAGTACCCAAAAATGCCAAGCTCCTCTATAGTTCAAAACTACTCCTATATATACTACTCCTCTTGATCTTCTAGTGAGTTCTTCAAGTCTTGGATGTGGGCTCTAGATCTTGAGTTGAAGCAGTTCTCATCTTTAGTGGGCCCATCATGCAGAGAAATATGAATTAGTCTTGGGCATTTAGTGAGATTAACGTTGAGTGCCATTGTAGGTTCGAGAATGTTAGTGGCATTCACTTTTTCCACTAACGTTCCACCCTCATGTACCCACGTTAACTCCAACGTTAGTGGTCTTAACGTGACCACTAACGTTGCCTTCTCAATTTTTTGGCCAACGTTATTGGGACTCACTTTTCCCAATAACGTTAGCTTATACCCCTTCGCGAGCGTTATTGGGAATCACTTTTCCCATTAACGTTGCTTGGTGCCTTTTGTTCCTACGTTAGAGTTCACGTTAGTGTAGCTAACGTGACTCTTAATGTAGGTGTGTCTCACCTTCGAGAGCGTTAGTGACACTCACCTTTGTCACTAACGCTCCAAATGCCCAAACTCTCTACGTTAGAACTCACGTTAACTAAGTTAACGTGGCTCTTAACGTAGTAGTGATGCCATCTTCCAACGTTAGTGACAAAAGTGAGTGTCACTAACGTTGGCTCTTTGATCTCAACTCTACGTTAACTTTCACGTTAATGGTCTTAACGTGAAAATTAACGTACGCAATGCTAGTTGGTCCAACGTTAGTGACAAAACTGAGTGTCACTAACGTTGGCTTTTGTTCTTCTCTTCCACGTTAGAGTTCACGTTAACTAAGTTAACGTATCATTGCCAAGTTTCTCAACGTTATTGGTGTTCACTTTTACCACTAATGTTGGAGAAAAACGTTATTGGTGTTCATGTTTTCTCTTAACGTTGGAGTTCTCTTTTTTTTCTACATTAACTACCAAGTTAACTTAGTTAACGTGGCAAGTAACGTGAGCTATGGATGGCTTCGCAGGCGTTATTGGTGATCACTTTTCTCATTAACGTTGCAAGCTTTTTACCATTCCACGTTAGTGTTACTAACGTGGTTCTTCCTTGCTTCCTTTGCCCTGAAATCAAGCAATCAAAGTGCATCAAAGCTCTAGCCAAAGTCAAGATATTATGCATCATCAATTTATCATGCAATTCTAGCAAAATTCTCATGAAATCATGCAAAGTTCACAATAGTTGCTTGAATCAAGGTGTGAGTGTATTTTCATCCAAAACTTGTCTTATTCACTAAGAAAATGCATGAAACTACCCTAAAACAGTAAAGAAAAGGTTAGTGAAACTGGCCTAGATGCCTTGGCATCAAGGAACCACCCTAATCTAAAGTGGGGAGAAAACCAAAATTCTTGGCAGAGAAACTCCAACCAAAACAACTCTCACAACACAAATCACCACAATCATCAAACTGCTAACCAAAATCCATACAGAAAACCATAAAATAATCAACACCCATTCAACTACTATCCACCAAACAACTCATCAACTAACCAAAAAAACTTTCATTCGCCATCTACATCCCATACTCATCCACAACTACCACAAGAGTCCTAAAGAATCTTCAATCTGGAGAGGATGATGGAGAAAATAATGAAGCATCAAGAGTTGGCCAACTAGAACCATGAAGCCTCACTGAGAAATCTAAAAAGACATATTGGACAATTGTCCAAACAGCCAACTGAGAGACTAACCAACAGTTTCCCAAGTGATACCATCCCAAACCCCAAAGAAGAATGCAAAGCAATTCAACTCCGAAGTGGAAGGACATTGAAAAATGAAAGGTTGATAGTAAGGTGGCAACTAAAGAAAAGGACCAGGAGAAGCTCAAGAAGAAGGGGGAAGAGCCACAAGCTTCAAAGAAGGGAAAGCAAGCCACGGAAGAGCATCCACAAGAACAGAGGAAGGTGGTGAAACCTTACATTCCTCCTATGCCATACCCTCAAAGGTTGCAAAGACAGCTCAAGGACCAACAATTTCCCAAGTTTCTAGAGGTTTTTAAGAAGCTAGAAATCAATCTTCCACTTACTGAAGCATTGGAGCAGATGCCTTTATATGCGAAATTGCTCCAAGAACTTATTAACAAGAAGAGAAGCTAAAATGAAAAGGAGATCGTGATATTGACACAAGAATGCAGTGTAGTAATTCAAAAGGGTCGTCCACCAAAACTCAAAGATCTTGGGAGCTTCTTTTTGCCGTGCACTATTGGCAACATGTCGATTGATAAGGCACTGTGTGATCTAGGATCAAGTATCAATCTGATGCCTCTATCTATGATGAGAAGGTTGTCTATAGGAGAAGTAAAGCCTATACAGATGTCCTTGTAACTTGCTAATAGATCAACGGTAATCCCCAATGGAGTGGTGAGAATCTCTTAGTCAAGGTGGGTGGTGGACGAAATTGTGATCATCAACAATGGCTCCAAAGACTTGGTGCTCTCAAACGTGAATCTCACTTTGTCACAACTCCGCACAACTAACCAGCAAATGTACTGGGTCGTCCAAGTAATACCTTACGTGAGTAAGGGTTGATCCCACAGAGATTGTTGGTATGAAGCAATCTATGGTCACATTGTAAATCTCAGTCAGGCGGATTCAAATTGATAGGTGTATGGAGATGTTGTGTTCCTTCTGAATCTCTGCTTTCCTACTGCTTTCATCCAATCTTTGTCACTCCTTTCTATGGCAAGCTGTATGTAGGGCATCACCGTTGTCAATGGCTACATCCCATCCTCTCAGTGAAAATGGTCCAAATGCTCTGTCACAGCACGACTAATCATCTGTCGGTTCTCAATCAGGTTGGAATAGAATCCAGTGATTCTTTTGCGTCTGTCACTAACGCCCAGCCTTCAGCTGGATAGAAGATAGTAGTAATTGCATTGAAACTTGAGGTACAACAGAGATCCACACCCTTAATCTTTGGTGTGTAGAAACTCCACCGTTGAAAATACATAAGTGATCAAGGTTCAGGCATGGCCGAATGGCCAGCCCCCAAAACGAAAACCAGGATGTCAAAATCCAAATATGGAACCAAGATAACCGAGATATCTAATAGACTAGTAAAAAGTTCTATTTATACTAAACTAGCTACTAGGGTTTACAAAGGTAAGTAATTGATGCATAAATCTACTTCTGGGGCCCACTTGGTGTGTGCTTGGGCTGAGCTTGATCTATCCACGAGCTGAGGCTCCTCTTGGAGTTGAACACCAAGTTGTAACGTGTTTTGGGCGTTCAAATATGGTTCGTGACGTGTTTCTGGCGTTTGACTCCAGAATGCAGCATGGAACTGGCGTTGAGCGCCAATTTACGTCATCAAATTCCGAATAAAGTATGAACTATTATATATTGCTGGAAAGCTCTAGATGTCTACTTTCCAACGCCGTTAAGAGCACGCCAATTAGAGTTCTGTATCTCTAGAAAATTTATTTTGAGTGCAGGGAGGTCAGATTCCAACAGCATCAGCAGTCCTTTGTCAGCCTCTTATCAGAGTTTTGCTCAGGTCCCTCAATTTCAGCTAGAAAATACCTGAAATCATAGAAAAACACAAAAACTCATAGTAAAGTCCATAAATGTGTATTTAGCATAAAAACTAATGAAAACATCCCTAAAAGTAACTAGATCCTACTAAAAACTACCTAAAAACAATGCCAAAAAGCGTTATAAATTATCCGCTCATCACAACACCAAACTTAAATTGTTGCTTGTCCCCAAGCAACTGAAAATAAAATAGGATAAAAAGAAGAGAATATACTATAAATTCCAAAATATCAATGAATATTAATTCTAATTAGATGAGCGGGACTTGTAGCTTTTTGCTTCTGAGCAGTTTTGGCATCTCACTTTTTCCTTTGAAGTTTAGAACGATTGGATTCTCTAGGAACTTAGAATTTCAGATAATATTATTAATTCTCCTAGTTAAGTATGTTGATTCTTGAACACCGCTACTTTTATGAGTCTTGGCCGTGGCCCTAAGCACTTTGTTTTCCAGTATTACCATCGGATGCATAAATGCCACAGACACATGACTGGGTGAACCTTTTCAGATTGTGACTTAGCTTTGCTAGAGTCCCCAGTTAGAGGTGTCCAGAGCTCTTAAGCACACTCTTTTTGCTTTGGATCACGACTTTAACCACTCAATCTCAAGCTTTTCACTTGGGCCTTCATGACACAAGCACATGGTTAGGGACAACTTGATTTAGCCTCTTAGGCCTGGATTTATTTCCTTGGGCCCTCCTATCCATTGATGCTCAAAGCCTTGGATCCTTTATACCCTTGCCTTTTGGTTTTAAGGTTTATTGGCTTTTTCTGCTTGCATTTTCTTTTTCTTTCTAAATTTTATTTTTCGCCACTTTTTTTTCCGCAAGCTTTTGTTTTTTCACTGCTTTTTCTTGCTTCAAGAATCAATTTTATGATTTTTCAGATTGTCAATAACATTTTTCTTTGTTCATCATTCTTTCAAGAGCCAACAATTTTAACATTCATAAACAACAAGATCAAAAAATATACACTGTTCAAGCATTCATTCAGAAAACAAAAAGTATTGTCACCACATCAATATAATTAAACTAAATTCAAGGATAATTTCGAAATTCATATACTTCTTGTTCTTTTGTATTAAAAACATGTTTCATTTGAGAAAGGTGAAGGATTTATGGAATTTATTCATAGCTTTAAGACATAGTTACTACATACTAATGATCATGAAGTAGAGACACAAAACATAGATGACATATAACATAAAAAACTGAAAAACAGAGAGATGAGAACAAGGAAGTTGAGGAATGAGTCCACTTTAGTGAGGGTGGCACCTTTTGAAGGTCCAATGGTGCTTTTTGAGCTCCTTTATGTCTCTTCTTTGCTTCTGTTGCATGATCCCTAGTGATTTTGGTGTTCCTACCCTTAGTTGCTTCCAATAATTATGTGGAGGAACATGTATCCCCTGAGGTATCTCAGGAATTTCTTGATGAGGGAATTTCTCATGCTCTCTTGACGTGCAGTCAAATGCTCTTCTATTGAGTTATGGACCCTTGAGATGAATATCTCCATCTCCTATGACTCAGAGGTGAAAGCTTTTGTCTTCTCTTTCTTTTCTCTCTTTTTTTTTTTGATGTTTCTCTGGCCTTAGGTGCCATCAATGGTTATGGAAAAGCAAGAAAAGAAAAAAAGCTATGCTTTTACCACACCAAACTTAGAATGTTGCTCGCCCTCGAGCAAATGACGAAAGAATAGAAGAAGGAGAAGAAGATATAGGGGAGAGGGAGAGATGTTTGTGTTTTGGCCATGTAGGGTGGGTTTGGGTGGGAAGGATGGATGGATGTAAGTGGTGAAGAGATGATGGGGAAGAGGGATTAAGGTGATTTGGGGAAGAAGGGAGAAGGTGAGTTGAGGTAGGTGGGGATCCTGTAGGGTCCACAGATCCTGAGGTGTTAAGGATTTACATCCCTTCACCAATTAGGCATGTAAAACGCCTTTGCATACAATTCTGGCGTTTAAATGCCGAGGTGATGCATGTTCTGGGCGTTCAACACCCATGTGCAACATGTTTTTGGCGTTGAACACCAGTTCCATGCTTGTTTCTGGCGTTCAGCGCCAGCTCTATGCTCTGTTCTGGCGTTGAATGCCAGCCAGATGCTCCTTACTGGCGTTTAAACGCCAGTAAGTCCTTCCTCCAGGGTGTGATTTTTCTTCTGCTGTTTTTGATTCTATTTTTAATTTTAGTATTTTTTTCGTGACTCCACATAATCATGAACCTAATAAAACATAAAAGAGCAAAAAAAAAAAGAAAAATAAAATTTGATAAATAAAAATTGGGTTGCCTCCCAATAAGCGCTTCTTTAATGTCAATAGCTTGACAGTGGGCTCTCATGGAGCCTCACAGGTGATCAGGTCAATGTTAGGACCTCCCAACACTAAACTTAGAGTTTGACTGTGTGGGCTCTATTTGACTTTGCATTGAGAGAAGCTGTTCATGCTTCCTCTTATTATCAAATAACTTGGCATTTATCTTCATAATGGCTCCTAGATATTGAGCAACTTGCTCTCCAGTTACATCTTCATCCTCTTCAGAGGAAGAATAGTCTTCAGAGCTCATGAATGGTAGAAGGAGATTGAATGGAATCTCTATTGTCTCTATATGAGCCTCAGATTCTTTTGGATCCTCAATAGGGAACTCCTTCTTGCTTGAGGGACGTCCCATGAGGTCTTCCTCATTGGGATTCACGTCCTCTCCTTCCTCTCTAGGTTCGGCCATATTGATTATATCAATGGCCTTGCACTCTCTTTTTGGATTTTCTTCAGTATTACTTGGGAGAGTACTAGGAGGGGTTTCAGTGATTTTCTTACTCAGCTGGCCCACTTGTGCCTCCAGATTTCTGATGGAGGACCTTGTTTCATTCATGAAACTTAAAGTGGCCTTAGACAGATCAGAGACTAAATTTGCTAAGTTAGAGGTATTTTGTTCATAATTCTCTGTCTGTTGTTGAGAATATGATGGATAAGGCTTGACATTGCTAAGCTTATTTCTTCCACCATTATTAAAGCCTTGTTGAGGCTTTTGTTGATCCTTCCATGAGAAATTTGGATGATTTCTCCATGATGAATTATAGGTGTTTCCATAAGGTTCACCCATATAATCTACCTCTACCATTGCAGGGTTTTCAGGATCATAAGCTTCTTCTTCAGAAGATGGCTCTTTAGTGCTGTTGGATGCATTTTGCCATCCATTCAGACTTTGAGAAATCATGTTGACTTGCTGAGTCAACACTTTGTTTTGAGCCAATATGGCATTCAGAGCATCAATTTCAAGAACTCCCTTCCTCTGAGGCATCCCATTATTCACGGAATTCCTCTCAGAAGTGTACATGAATTGGTTATTTGTAACCATGTCAATAAGTTCCTAAGCTTTTGCAGGCATTTTCTTTAGGTGAATGGATCCACCTGCATAGTGGTCCAATGACATCTTAGAAAACTCAGATAGACCATAATAGAATATATTTAATATGGTCCACTCTGAAAACATGTCAGAAGGACACTTTTTGGTCATCTGCTTGTATCTTTTCCAAGCTTCATAGAGGGATTCACCATCTTTTTGCTTGAAGGTCTGAACATCCACTCTAAGCTTGCTCGGCTTTTGAGGAGGAAAGAACTTAGCCAAGAAGGTCGTGACCAGCTTATCCCAGGAGTCCAGGCTATCTTTAGGTTGAGAGTTTAACCATGCTCTAGCTCTGTCTCTTACAGCAAAAGGGAAAAGTATGAGCCTGTAGACTTCAGGATCTACTCCATTAGTCTTAACAGTCTCACAAATCTACAAGAACTCAGTTAAAAACTGGTAAAGATCTTCAGATGAAAGTCCATGAAACTTGCAGTTCTGTTGCATTAAAGCAACTAATTGAGGTTTCAGCTCAAAATTGTTTGCTCCAATGGCAGGAATTGAGATGCTTCTTCCATCAAATTTGGACGTTAGTTTAGTGAAATCACCAAGCATCCTCCTTGCATTATTGTTGTTGGGTTCGGCTGCCATCTTCTTCTCTTGTTCGAAAATTTCAGAAAAGTTATCTCTGGATTGTTGTAATTTAGCTTCTCTTAGTTTCCTCTTCAGAGTCCTTTTAGGTTCAGGATCAGCTTCAACAAGAGTGCCTTTTTCCTTGTTCCTGCTCATATGAAAGAGAAGAGAAAAAGAAAAGGAAGAGGAATCCTCTATGTCACAGTAAAGGAATCCTTATTATTAGTAGAAGAAGAAAGGGAATTAGAGTGAAGAAGAGTGGAGAATCCAAACCCAAGGGTGAGGATAGGGACAGTGATTTGAGATGAAGAGAGGTGAAGAGAAGTGTTAGTAAATAAATAAATAAATAGAAGAAGAGAAGAGGGAGAGAATTCGAAAATTAATTTTGAAAAGGAGTTAATGATTTTCAAAAATTAAAGATGAGATAGAATTAAAATTAAAATTTAAAACAATTAGTTAATTTAAAAAGAATTTTGAAAAAGGGATGAGATATTTTCGAAAATTAGAGAGGAAAAAATAGTGGTCAAATAGTTAGTTGAAAAAGATATTAAAATCAAATTTGAAAAGATAAGAAGATAAGAAGTTAGATAAGATATTTTGAAATCAAATTTTTGAAAAAGATAAAATTTTTGAAAAAGATATGATAAAAATATAAGACAAAAAGATATGATAAAAAGATACGGTTGAAAAAGATTTTATTTTTAAAATTAAAATTAATTACTTAACTAATAAGAAACTAGAATATAAGATTCTAGAATTTAAAGATTGAACCTTTCTTAACAATAAAGGAACAAACTTCAAATTTTTGAATCAATCATATTAATTGTTAGTGTAATTTCGAAAATTTGAAATAAAATTAAGAAAAACATTTTGAAAATAATTTTAAAATTTTCAAAATTAATAAGAAATGAAAAAGATTTGATTTTTTAAAAAAAATTTTGAAAAGATAGGATTTTTAAAATTGAAAATCTGACTTGACTTATGAGAAACAACTAATTTTAAAAATTTTTTACTAAGTCAACTCAAATTTTCGAAAATTAGGAGAGAAATAAGGAAAAGATATTTTTTTGATTTTTTGAATTTTTAATGATGAGAGAGAAAAACAACAAAAATGACTCACATTATAAAAATTATGAATCAAAACTCATGATGCATGCAAGAACACTATGAATGTCAAGAAGAACACCAAGAATACTTTGAAGATCATGATGAACATCAAGAACATATTTTTGAAAATTTTTTGATGCAAAGAAAACATGCAAGACACCAAACTTAGAAATCTTTAATGCTTGGACTCTAACAAACGAAAAATGCATATGAAAAACAAGAAAATACACAAAACAAGAAAACATCAAGATGAAACAAGAAGACTTACCAAGAACAACTTAAAGATCATTAAGAACACTATGAATGCATGAATTTTCGAGAAATGCATAATAATTTTAAAAACATGCAATTGACACCAAACTTAAAAATTGACTCAAGACTCAAACAAGAAACACAAAATATTTTTGATTTTTTTTTCTAATTTTTTTGTATTTTATTTTATTTTTTCGAAAAACATATAGGAAAAAGAAAATAAGAAATTCAAAATCTTTAAGAAGAATTCTAGGAATCTTTCAATATTAGCCCAAAGCTCCAATCAAAGGGTTGGACATGGCTTAATAGCCAGTCAGCTTTAGGATGGAATTACATGCATTGTGGTGATTAGTTGAAGACCAATTCCAAAGGAGTTTGAATATGGCTTTGCTGCCAGCTAGGATTCAACATGCTTCATGAAACTCTGTAATCCAATCTTAAATGTTTTGAAGCCATAGGATTTATTTAAAAAAAAATTCGAAAATAGGAATAAAATTTTTTTTGAAAGATTTTTGAAAAGAAAATTAACTAATCTGAGCAACAAGATGAACTGTCAGTTGTCCATACTCGAACAATCCCCAGCAACGGCGCCAAAAACTTGGTGGACAAAATTGTGATCATCAACAATGGCTCCAAAGACTTGGTACTCTCAAACGTGAATCTCACTTTGTCACAACTCCGCACAACTAACTAGCAAGTGTACTGGGTCCTCCAAGTAATACCTTACGTGAGTAAGGGTCGATCCCACAGAGATTGTTGGTATGAAGCAAGCTATGGTCACCTTGTAAATCTCAATCAGGCGGATTCAAATTGATAGTGGTTTTCGGAAAATATAAAGAGATACTTAATTAAATAATAAAGGATAGAAATACTTATGTAAATTCATTAGTGGGAATTTCAGATAGGTGTATGGAGATGCTGTGTTCCTTCTGAATCTCTGCTTTCCTACTGCTTTCATCCAATCTTTGTCACTCCTTTCTATGGCAAGCTGTATGTAGGGCATCACCGTTGTCAATGGCTACATCCCATCCTCTTACATCCCATCCTCTCAGTGAAAATGGTCCTATGCTCTGTCACAGCACGGCAAATCATCTGTCGGTTCTCAATCAGGTTGGAATAGAATCCAGTGATTCTTTTGCGTCTGTCACTAACGCCCAGCCTTCAGGAGTTTGAAGCTCGTCACAGTCATTCAATTCTGGAATCCTACTCGGAATACCATAGACAAGGTTAGACTTTCCGGATTCCCATGAATGCCGCCATCAATTCTAGCTTATAC
>NW_026264909.1:644844-664511 GCF_000817695.3 Arachis duranensis
GTTGAAGTGCAACGTATATCTTAGAATAAGAATAAAAGAGAATTGAATAGAAGGTAATAGTAATTGTATTGAAACTTGAGGTACAGCAGAGCTCCACACCCTTAATCTTTGGTGTGTAGAAACTCCACCGTTGAAAATACATAAGTGATCAAGGTTCAGGCATGGCCGAATGGCCAGCCCCCAAAACGAAAACCAGGATGTCAAAATCCAATTATGGAACCAAGATAACCGAGATATCTAATAGACTAGTAAAAAGTTATATTTATACAAAACTAGCTACTAGGGTTTACAGAGGTAAGTAATTGATGCATAAATCCACTTCTGGGGCCCACATAGTGTGTGCTTGGGCTGAGCTTGATCTATCCACGAGCTGAGGCTTCTCTTGGAGTTGAACGCCAAGTTGTAACGTGTTTTGGGCGTTCAAATCTGGTTCATGACGTGTTTCTGGCGTTTGACTCCAGAATGCAGCATGGAACTGGCGTTAAGCGCCAATTTACGTCACCAAATTCGTAATAAAGTATGGACTATTATATATTACTAGAAAGCTCTGGATGTGTACTTTCCAACGCCATTGAGAGCACACAATTTGGAGTTTTGTAGCTCTAGAAAATTTATTTTGAGTGCAGGGAGGTTAAATTCCAACAGCATCAGCAGTCCTTTGTCAGCCTCTTATCAGAGTTTTGCTCAGGTCCCTCAATTTCAGCCAGAAAATACCTGAAATCACAGAAAAACACACAAACTCATAGTAAAGTCAAGAAATGTGAATTTATCATAAAAACTAATGAAAACATCCCTAAAAGTAACTAGATCATACTAAAAACTACCTAAAAATAATGCCAAAAAGCGTATAAATTATTTGCTCATCAGTGGGTAAGTTCATATTTCCAGCGAATTTTGTGATCCTGCATCCTGATGAAGAGGGAGGCAATTCTATCATATTAGGAAGGCCTTTCTTAGGCACAGCAAGAGCCATCATTAATGTGGAGAAAGGAGAGATGACATTGAGAGCACATGATGAGCAAATCATTCTAAATGTCTTTAAGGAGATGCAGCATCCTACTGAAAAGAAAAGTTGCATGAGAATTGAGGAGGAAGACTTAAACTGGAAGGAAAAACCAAGGAAGCACTCATCAACTCAAGGTAGAGAACTAACAGTGAAGAAAAACAAAAGGGTCCTGAGGAAAAGAAGGCTGAGAATGGATTGCAAAAAGATGTTACAATATTGATCATTCAGAAAGCCCCTGACACAAAGCCTGCTGCCAAGAAAGAAGGGTCACCAAAGAAGGGAAAGAAAAGCAAGAAAAAGGTTCCAAAAGGGTGGAGAAACAAGAAAATCCCAACTGTGGAGTTCTCAGAAGAAGACAAAGTGAAACTAATCTACCAACAGTTGGAGACATTCCCACAATCTGATGATTATTACACTGTCAACAAAATACTCTCATTGGAACATATGGAGATTGTTCATCAAGGCACAGGAACATGGCTCACAGTGAGAGGGGACAAGCTGAGACACTATAATCATCAGCCACCCTAACAGAGAACTAATGTCAAGCTAGTGACACTAAAATAGTATTCCATGGGAGGCAGCCCATGATTTAATATTCTTGCTTTTATTTTAATATCCATAATTAATGGTTCTTCTAGCATGAATTGAGCTTTCATGGGTAGGTTTGATAGTTGCATACATCATTTTAAAGCATATGTCTGATTCCTAAGGTTGGTGTGCCTAAAGGCACTCTAAAATGGCTTTCCAAGCATGATGATCATATAACCATCTTAGGATATATACTCATTTATCTTATTGAAGTATATAGCCAAACATTAAGTTTGGTGTTCTACATGTGCTACGAGTTTCAAGAAAGTCACATTTGCTCTAAGACTCAAATTCATGAAAAGATAAACCATGTCTTGCATAATTTTGTGAATTTATTTATTTAAAATAGAAAATAAAATATTCCTTGTGATGAATAACTAAGAGTGACAAAAATCAAAATTTCACATGACTTATTTGATGTAAAACAAGTTTGGTATCCACCAAAACTATGTGTACTTACATGTGGCACAGTTAGTTATTCATATATAAGGAACATGTAGCCAAAATTTTCAATTTTTTTCAAATAGTCATTAATTTTTACTTGCCCACCGCCACCACTTTGAACTCAAATTTTGTTGTTTTGTTAGGGTGGATAAGTATGAAGAGGAGAAGATTGAGAGAAATGACAAGACCATACAGTACGGTTAGTGCAAGGGTGAATAGCATGTCACATGTGCTTGGAAATAGATCCGTGGGAAGCAAAAATCTACACAATGGTGGGGAAGGCTCATCACTTAGAAAACCGAACCCATGTGCCCAATGAAGACGTGATCCTTGTCCTTACTCACCTCTACATGCACACCGTTCATTCCCATTTCCTCAATAACATCTTCACCAATACTTTCTCAATCCTCATCCTTCATTTCAATATGACCAAATCTCCAACTCCTTGTCTTGCTTAAATAACTCATGTCCTTGCTATAGATTGACCAGTAACACCTCTTGTGCTCACACATCTTTGCCTTATTCATATAATCTTTCCATACATTCTACATCATTCTTTTTCCAACCAAAAACATCAAATCTAAATGGCTTCATCAAGCTCCAGAAGAAGAAAAGGGAAGCAACCAGTTGAAGCTGAACCTCCCCCTATGATGATAAGAGATTTAAATCTCAATTTCATGAATCATAATATCATGGGTGGATGGAGGTGAAAGAAGTCATTCTAGATATTAGTTTTAAACTGAAAAAAGGTGAATACCACATCATCAGGCAAATAATTAAACAGAGAAGATGGAAACTCCTATGTGAACCTCTTATAGATATAAGTGCAACTATGATACGAGAGTTCTATGCAAATACAATAAGGCCAAGCAAAACCAGCCCTCCCTACAAAAGCTATGTCAGGGGAGTTGATGTGGACTTCAACTCATCAATTATGAGGGTCCTACAAATAAGAGCAATACCCTTCAGAGAGCCCAGCTTTGACGAAAGAATGAAGGGTGAGAATGATCCTGATAAGCTAATAAATGGTAAGAGATTTAATGGGGATCCAAGCCACTTGAAGAGGATTGATCTCTCACCTGAGGCCAAGGGTTGGTTTGAGATAGCGAGAAGATCTATACTCCCTATTGGAAATACTTCAGAGGAATCACTAAGCAGAGGATGGAAGGTGTCACTAACACTCAAAAGGAGAGAAGACCTCGAAGAAGATGATGGAGCAACAAGAAAACATCTAGTTCAAGGTACTAGATCAGCAGAGAGAATTCAAAGCAAGAACTTTGGATCGGCAGAGGGAACAATCTGCGCACTTCCATGAATCATTTGATATATTGTCCCAACAACAAGCCGAGTAAGAGAAGTACATCCAAAATCTTTATCAATGGAAAAACATATACCACACAGCTGGAGAGCATAGGTATCTAGACAGAATAGAGTATGACATAGAAACTCAGGCAAAGCTAAACTACATAGCTTGCGACATGGAGAAAGAGCTAAGAGAAATATAGACAGAATGGAGCAAAGGTTGAAGGAGGATGGGCTCTGGGATTAGATTGACCAATCTTGGGATAGGAGATGCCCTGCTGAGGAACAACAAAAAACTAAAAAGAAGAAGAAGCAGGAGCCAAAGAAGAAAGGAGAGTCCAGCAAAGGAAAATAGCACAAAAATTATAGGTGGTGGAGTTCCTTTCATAATCTTAGTAAATAAGGAAGACGCACATCTGAAAAATGATATTATGATAGTTTCCATGCTCTGCACTTTTATGTTTTGAATAAGTTTTCATGTTCTGCATTATTATGATAGTTTGCTTGTGCACCACCCATCGTACTTGAATGCATGTCTTGTTCCCCTCTGCATAAATAAAAGAAAATATTGAAACAGAATGTGAAGTTGTCCAATTTAATAGAATGGGAATAAAGTTCAGTGGTGGTATGTGCTAGATTGTTCAAGTAAGTTCACTGATAAAGAAGAAGGGTGGAGTGTTCCTTTTAAGTATGAACTTAGGACTGTCTATGGAATTTTGGTAAATAAAGATCCTTGAAAAAAAAAGTAAGAAGGAAAGGAAGAAAAGCCAAGAATTGGCAACAAAATGAAAGAAATAAATCATAAGCCTTGACACCAATAGCTTAGACCTTAAGACATATGCCTGTGGTGCTTTTTGTGCTAAGATCTACTTAGATAATTAGGTTCTAAGAAGTACTTTAAAACATGGTATCTTGGGTTAATTAATTCGGGATTATCAACCGAAAGTCCACTATCAAGAGCAACCTAGTTACAAGGCATTTAGTAACCCAAAGAGGTGCTGGGCATCAACGTTCTTGAGAAAAATTATAAGCCAAGTGTATGTGGTGAATATGTGCTGCAATTGAGGAATAAAGCTTCTTAGTAGAAGAAAAAAAATCAAACATCAAGGATCAATAAATAAAGGATTCACAGTAGCACTTTGGTTATCACTTAAAGGATATCTCAACCCTGAAAACTAATTAAAGTAGAGCTTCAATTACATTCTGCATGAAACCCCATGAACCTAGACTAAGTGCTTTCAAATAAGGACAAATATGCTTGCTGTTTTCTTTTATTTTTCTCATGTTCTACTCCTTGCTTGGGGACAAGCAAGATTTAATTTTGGTGTTGTGATGACAAGTCCTTTTAGGCTAGTTTTTACTATCAATTTTACTTATTTTCATTAGGTTTTATGCACTTTCTTGCACAATAAGTAAGTGGTTAGAGTGAAATTTCATGTTTATCTTGATTCAATCAAACATTATTAATTTAATGCAAAATCATGAGATTTATGCAAGAATTGGGTGATTATTATAAATGATGCAAAATCTTATGATTTTGGTGAGACTTTGATTGCATGTTTGATTGATGGCAGGTGAAAATATGTAAAGAAAAAAACAGATAAATAAGCGGGTGCAGAAGAACGCTGCGCTCAACTGAAGAACACTACGTTCTCTAGCGACGCACTCGCGTACAAGACGCTTACGCGTAGGGCAAGAATTTTGAAAGACCCACGCGTACGCGTGCAGGATGAGTACGCGTGGGTGTGATCAACGCTCATTCCCTTCGAACGAGCGCCTGTGACAATTTCAGATTTGGGATTGAAGATTTGCCATCGATGCACACGCGTACATGATGCGCACGCGTGGATAGGGCATCTGGGAAGAAGCATGCAAACGCATGGATGGCGCGGAAGCTGGGAGTTGATAATTTGTCAACCACGTGCACGCGCAAAGGACACGCACGCGTGGGGAGCAATCATGGCATGAACGTAGCGCTCATTTAGAAAATGCTACCAAGGGACTTGCACGCATGCATGTTAGGCGCAAGCATGGCTGAGGCTGAAGATAGTATCGATGCGCATGCATGGGTTATGCGTACGCCTCTATGGTGCAAAAATGTAAGGGACGCACACGCACAGGGGATGCGTACGCGTCGGTGAATGAGCCCCACGCTCTCTTTGAGAACGCTACATTCTCCTGAAGCTGCATCGAATTTCCTTTTTTAATCCACTTCATCAAAGGCCAAAAAGCCCACTCCAAGTACTTGATGACTGAATTGGAAGGTGTATAAATAGAGGAAAATTTAATTTCATAGGAGGATCTTCTTTTAGTTCTTCTTTTTAAGAGTCCTTTAGAGTTTGAGAGTTTTGAGATTTGATTTTGAATTTCTTTCTATTTTTCATGTTTCTGAAATTTTTCTTTTCTGTTTTGTGCTAGAGCAATGATGAACTATACCCAATTTTATTAGGGGGATGAGCTCTATTGTAATTCCAATAAATCAATGAAATTCTTTTTCTTCTCTATTTATTTGTGTAGCTATTGGGTATCTACTGTGTTGATTGTGAATTACTCACTCCGGAAGGGGGTTTAATTCAGTGAATGCTTGTTTGAGCCTCGGAAGGGGAATCACTTGCTTTAGAATTGGAGCTCTATCCTTCACTACTCTCTTGATCAACACTATTCGGGAGGAATTGAGATCTTGAGATTTAGTGTGGCTCATGGATGAGAGAAATGCACTTAACCTCTTCTCATGACAATTAGATCAAGCAATTGGCAAGATTGGTTGTGATTAGAGAGATTCGATTGCCAAGGAATTGGGATCCAATCAATTTCAATCTGCCATAGATCTACTCATATGATTGTAAAAGGAGTTGAGACCCAATTGATTCATGAAGGACTATAATATCTCCAATCCCTGATGAATCATTTTCTTTGAATTTCTTCAACTTAGATCTCTCTTATTTAACTGCAATTTATATTGTTCATTTCCGCTTTGATTTCCCAGCACCCAATTCCCTTTATAATTCATGCAATTTAAGTTTCTCTATCATTTATGTTTCTAAAATTTTAATTTCCTGCACTTTAAGATCCAGTTATTTACCTTGCTTGCAATTTAAGATTCAGTCCCTTTTAATTTCTTGCACTTTAAGATTCAGTTGTTTAAGCTTCTAGCCATTTACTTCACAAGCTCTTTACATTCTACACTTTAGATTTCTTGCAATTTATTTCCTGTTAATCAAATTTCACCCAATTCATCAATATTAGCTTAACTAAATTCATCACCATACTAAAGTTGCTTAATCCATCAATCCCTTTGGGATCGACCTCACTTTTGTGAGTTTTACTACTTGATGCGACCTGGTACACTTGCCGGTTAGTTTGTGCAGAATCAATTTTCCCTCATCAATTTTCCCCCGCTCTCTCAGATGGAAAGAGGGCCTCTTTCATATTGCAATAAATGAGTCACGCGCTAGGACCTATGCGTGCGCACACTTGCTTGTGCGTACACACACATGGTTGAGTGGTTCTTGTGTGTACGCACAGATGGTTGTGCACACGCACATGCCAATGTGTGCTTCTCCTTTGTTTTTCTTTATGTTTTTTCCATTTCTACATGCTTCCTTCCACTTTTGCGTTGCCAAACTTACCACTAGGACCTAAAATCACTCAACAAATATGTCATGGCATCGAATGGCATAAAGTGGGATTAAAATCACTAATTTAAGTTCAAAATAGTATTTTTTCACAGTTAGGCACAATTTAGAGAGAAAACACAAAAGCATGCTATTCACATGAATAAATGTGGGTTTATGTGATGAAATCCACTCAAATCAAACCAAGATATATCATCAAATATGAATTCATAAATATGTTCGTTGGAATGTGCCCAGGTCAGAATTTGACAACATCTGCTATCCTTTCTTCGTCTCTAAACAAGGCTTTGCCAAACTTGATCGGGTCGTTCTCCCTAGGAATTGCAATTAAGTGCTCAATTATTGGCTATGAGAAAATAGGGTTGTGATAGCAGTTGATAGAAAATAAAGGCAAGAAAGTAAATACGCACGCAAGAGAATTAAAACTCAAAGTAAGTAAATCAAAAATGGGAATTTAGGTGGCAAAAAGTAACTCTTGGCAAGGGTTGGGAATTAAGGATTCCTATCCTAGTCATCGACCAAACATGGTAATTGCGAAGAATTAATCCCAATTAGTCAATCCCAACATCAAGGATAACTCAAAAGGGAATAATTGATCTCAATCCACAAATCCTAGTCAACTTACTAATTAACTTAGTGAAAAACTAGCGTTAGTGGAAACCAAACCAACTAACAATCCTAAACACAATATAGAATGGACCCAAGGGTCATCTAATTATCCCATTCCAAGCCAAGAGTATTGATGACAAGTCTTCTTATGCTAGTTTTACTAGCATTTTTACTTGCTTTTATTAGGTTTTATGCACTTTCTTGCACAATAAGTAAGTGATTGGAGTAGAATTTCATGTTTATCTTGACTCAATCAAACATTGTTGATTTTATACAAAATTATGAGATTTATACACAATTTAGTTGATTATTATGAACCTTGTGATTATGAGACTTTGATGGCATGTTTGATTGATGACAAGTGAAAAGGTGAAGAAAGAAAAAACAAAGGAGCGCAAGGTGCAGATGAACACTGCGTTCATTTGATAAACACTAAGTTCACAAGTGACGCGCACGCATATAAGACGCTTATGCGTGGGGAAGCACTTTTGGAGATCCACACGTACGCATGCATGGCATACACGCGTGGGTGAGGGATCAGTGTTCTCAAGCCAAGAACACTACGTTCACTTTGAATGAATGCCTGCGATACTTTCAAAGTTGGAATTTGAATTTGGTCATCGATGCGCACGCGTGCATGACGCGCACGCGTCGATGTGACACTATTGGTGATTGGCGCAGACGCGTACATGATGATGGAGCGTAGAAGTGGTAATGTGTCATCCACGCGCACGTGCAAAGGACGCGTACGTTTGAGGAGCATTGATGACGCGAACGTAGCGTTCAGTCAATGAACGCTGCCAAGGGATGCGCATGCATGCATGGTATGCGCAAGCATGGTTAAGGCTGAAGACAGTATCGACGCACACACATGTGGTACGTGCACGTGTTGATGGTATAAAACGCAAGGGACGTGCACGCACATAGGACGTGCACGCGTCATTGAAAGAACGCTACATTCAATTTGAGAACGCTACGTTCACCTGATGCTGCATGGAAGTATCATTTCTGACCCACTTCATTAGAAGGCCAAAAAGCCCACTCCAAGGACTGAATGACTGAATTAGAAAGTGTATAAATAGAGAATAGTTTGATTTCATAAGGACTTTTTTTGGAGACCTCTTCTGGAGACTTTCTTTTTCATCTTCTTTTAGTTTTCTTTAGAGTTTAGATCTATTATTAATTTCTATTCTGTTCTTCATCTTTTGCAATTTTCTTTTCTGTTTTGGTACTAGAGCAAGGATGAACTAAACCCCAATTTCATTAGGGGGAGGAGCTCTATTGTAATTCCAATGAATCAATGAAATTCTTCTTCTTCTCAAATCAATTGTGTAGCTATTGGGTATCTTCTACTTTGATTGTGAATTATTCACTCCAGAAGGGGTTTAATTCAATTGAACGTGGTTGTGATCCTCGGTAGGGGAATCACCTTTATTACCAAGGAATTGGGATCCAATCAATTTCAATCCGCCATAGATCTATGCATATGATTGAGAAAGGAGTTGGGACTCAATTGATTCATGAAGGATTATAGTATCTCCAAGCCCTGATGAATATTTTTCTTTGAATTTCTTTCATTGTGATTTCTCTGTACTTGCTGCAACTTATATTGTCTTGTACTGTTTTGATTCCCAAAACCCAAATCCCTTTATTATTCATGCAATTTAAGTGTCCTTGCTATTTAATATTTTTACACCTTTAATTCCTGCACTTTAAGATTCAGTGATTTACTTTTCTTGCAACTTAAGATTCAGTTCTTTTTAATTTCTTACACTTTAAGTTTTAGTCAATTTAGCTTTTTGTCATTTACCTTCCTGTCAATTTACATTCTATACTTTAGAATTCTTGCAATTTACTTTTTGTCAATCCAATTCATCAATGTTAGCTTAACTAAATTCATCACCATACTAAAGTTGCTTGATCCAATCAATTCTTGTGGGATCGACCTCTTGTGAGTTTTACTACTTGATGCAACCAGGTACACTTGTCGGTGAGTTTGTGTGGAATCGTTTTTTCCTCATCAAGTTTTTGGCGCCCTTGCCGGATATGGATTTAGATTGACAATGATTAAGTAAGGTGATAATCTAGATTAAGCATTTTTCTTTTGTTTTTGCTAAGCACACTAACTATTTGAGATTTTGTTTCTACTAATCTTAACAGCACTCGAGCAACGGAGTGCTCTGTTTGTGTTTTGTGTTTGTTTTGGTTGCATGCTAGGAGGAAGAAGAGGTGATTCCACCTCTTTTAATTTTAAACTAGAGAGAACATTCTTGAGATTGAGAAGAGAAGCAAGAAGGAAGGGAGTGATTGGAGAAGAATCAGAAGAAGAAGATCACGAGATAGAGGGTAACCTTCCTAATCCACCTGAGGATGTGGCCAACAACAATGGCCAATCTCAGAGAAGAGTTTTAGCCTCCTACACTATCCCTGACCCAAGAAACTGTGGTAGTAGCATCCTAACTCCCAATGTCCTTGCCAATAATTTTGAACTCAAACCCCAACTTATTACTCTAGTTCAAACCAACATCTCTCTGTGTTATTGAGAATTTGTGGAACTGTTAAAACCAATGGAGTCCATCCTAACATCTATAAGCTTTTATTATTCCCATTTTCACTGAGAGACAAAGCCACACATTGGTTAGAGACATTTCCAAAGGAAAGCATCACCAATTGGGATGATCTAGTCAGTAAATTCCTAGCCAAATTTTACCCCCTCAAAGACACATAAAATTGAAAACTAATGTGCAAACCTTCAGGCAACAAGAAGGAGATCACTATATGAAGCTTGGGAGAGGTATAAAGCTTTAATTAGAAGATGCCCAAAAGGAATGTTCAGTGAATGGGTTGAGCTGCAAAATTTCTATGAAAGCCTGTCCTTGAGTTCAAGGAAAGCCTTGGATTATTCTTCAGGAGGATAACTATAAATGATGAAAACTGCTCAAGAGGCACATGATCTAATAGACATGGTGGTCAACAATGAGTATTTTTACTCCTCTGAAAGACAAGCAGCCCCAAAGAGAGGCGTATTTGAGCTTGAAGGAGTTGATACAATCTTGGCTCAAACCAAGATTATGCATCAGCAACTCCAACAACAAATTGAGATGATGTCAAAGAGGATGGATGGGCTACAACTTGCAGTAGTGAACACCACAAGTTAACCATGAGTGGTGTGGGGACAACAAGAAGAAAACTATGAGAAGCAGCAGCTTGAATAAGTTCAATACATGCACAATCAAGGAGATGGACAAAATGATTTACATGGAGACACTTACAACTCATCTTGTAGGAACCACCCCAATTTGAGGTAAGGAGAGAACTAAAACCAGCAACCTTGGCAGAGAAACTCAAACTAAAACAACTCCAAAAACACAAACCATCAAAACAATCAAAACACTAACCAAAACTAATACAGAAAACCACAAAACAATCAACCATAATATAACCCCTCAGCTAGCCAAAATAACTTTCATCCACCATCTACATCCCACAATCAACCACAACCACCCTAAGAATCTCAAAGAATCTCCAATTTGGAGATGATGGTGGAGAAAATGATAAAGCACCAAGAATTGGCCAACAAGAACCATGAAGCTTCACTAAGGAACCTGGAGAGACAAATTGGACAATTGTCCAAGCAAATAGTGGCTGAAAGACCAAGCAATGGACTACCAAGTGACACCATTCCTAACCCCAAGGAAGAGTGTAAAGCAATTCAACTCAAGAGTGGAAGGACATTGGAGAATGGCATTGACAGCAAGAAGCAAGTACAGGAAGACAAGCATTACCAAGAGACGTCCAATAAGAAGGAGGAAGAGCCACAAGCCTCAAACAAGGGAAAATAAGTCATGGAAGAGCACCCACAAGAATAGAAGAAGGAGATGAAGCCTTACAGTCCTCCTCTTCTATATCCTCAAAGGTTCAAGAGAGAGCTTAAAGACCAACAATTTTCCAAGTTCCTAGAGGTTTTCGAGAAGCTGGAAATTAACCTCCCACTTGTTGAAGCATCGGAGTAGATGCCTCTATGTGCGAATTTCCTTGAAGAGCTCATCAACAAGAAGAGAAGCTGGAATGACAAGGAGACAGTGGTCTTGACACAAGCAGTGCAGTGATTTAAAGAGGCCTCCCACCAAAACTCAAAGACCACCCAGGGAGCTTCATCATATCATGCACCATAGGCAACATGACGCTAGAAAAGGCTCTCTGTGATTTAGGTGCCAGCATCAACTTGATGCCTCTCTCATTGATAAAAAAGCTTGCAATAGAGGAAGTCAAACCAACAAGAATGTCACTTCAAATGGCAGACAGATACTCAAGATACCTAATAGAGTTGTAGAAAACTTATTGGTGAAGATTGGAGAATTCATTTTCCCTGCATATTTTGTCATCTTAGACATGGAAGAAGAGGGACACAACTCAATTATCCTGGGGCGACCTTTCTTCGCCATGGCAAGGGCTATCATCGATGTAGAGAAGGGTGAAATAATCCTCAGGGTGCATGATGAGCAAATGATCATTAATTCTTTCAAAACCATGCAATATCCCTCTGAGAACGCACAGCACATGAGAGTGGAAATGATAGAAGACCTGGTGGAGGAAGTGTTTAAAGACAACGGTCAAGAAGAACAAGAAGAAGAAATAGAAGCAGCTCATTATGTCTCACAGGAACAAGTGATTGAAATTTCCTCTGAAGGTAAGACAGAGGAAAAGCCAAAATAAGATTTGAGACCTCTTCCTCCAAACCTTAAATATGCATTCCTTGGTGAAGAGGATAGCTTCCCAGTGATCATTAACTCTGCCTTGAGTGAAGAAGAGGAAGGAAAACTCCTTGTTCTATTGAAAGCTCAAAAAGATGCATTAGGATGGACTATTAATGACTTGAAAGGCATAAGCCCCACCATATGCATGCACAAGATACTCTTGGAAGAAAATTCTAAACCGGTTGTGCAACCCCAGAGAAGATTAAACCCCACAATGAAGGAAGTTGTTCAGAAAGAAGTAATGAAACTATGGAATGTTATAATTATCTATCCAATTCCTGACAGCTCATGGGTAAGCCTAGTTCAAGTAGTTCCAAAGAAAGGTGGAATGACTGTCATTGTTAATGAGAAGAACGAGCTCATTCCCACAAGAACAGTGACAGGGTGGAGGATGTGTATTGACTATAGAAGGCTGAATAATGCCATGAAGAAGGACCATTTCCTTCTCCCCTTCATTGACCAAATGCTTGAGAGGTTGGCTGGCCGTGCTTATTACTGCTTCCTGGATGGCTACTCTGACTACAATCAAATAGTGGTTGACCCCATGGATCAAGAGAAGACCTTATTCACTTGCCCCTTTAGAGTCTTTGCATATAGAAGAATGCCATTCAGGTTGTGTAATGCCCCAGCTACCTTTCAGAGATGCATGTTTTCAATCTTCTCAGACATGGTAGAAAAATTTATTGAAGTCTTTATAGACGATTTCTCTATTTTTGGTAATTCTTTTAATACCTGCTTGCACCATCTTACCCTAGTCTTGCAAAGGTGCCAAGAAACCAATTTGATTTTAAATTGGGAAAAATGCCATTTTATGGTACACGAAGGAATTTTTCTTGGTCACAAAGTTTCAAAAAAGGGTATAGAGGTTGACAAGGCAAAAGAAGAAATCATAGAGAAACATCCTTTACAAACCAATGTGAGAGTTGTTAGAAGTTTCTTAGGACATGCTGGATTCTATAGAAGATTCATCAAAGATTTTTCCAAAATAGCTAAACCACTAAGTAATTTGCTGGTGGTTGATAATCCTTTTATTTTTTATGAAAGTTGTAAGCATGCCTTTGAATATTTAAAAACTAAACTCACAACAGCACCAATCATCACACCCCCAGATTGGGAATTACCTTTTGAACTCATGTGTGATGCAAGTTACCTGGCATTTGGTGCTGTGTTGGGACAAATGAAGGGCAACCTGCACCATGCATCTACTATGCAAGCGAAGTATTGAATGAAGCACATAAAAATTACACCACAACAGAGAATGATTTATTGGCTGTTATTTATGCATTTGATAAGTTTAGACCATACTTGATTGGATCTAAAATTGTAGTTTATACTGATCATGATGCCCTTAAGTATTTGATGTCAAAATAGGATGCCAAACTAAGGCTGGTGCATGAAATTGTGATAGAAAATAGTTGCAATTGCATTAAAACTTGAGGTACAGCAGAGCTCCACACCCTTAATCTATGGTGTGTAGAAACTCCACCGTTGAAAATACATAAGTGATGAAGGCTCAGGCATGGCCGAATGGCCAGCCTCCAAACGTGATCACATGATAAAAAAAACAATTCAGGATCTAGGATGTCTAATACAATAGTAAAATGTCCTATTTATACTAGACTAGCTACTAGGGTTTACAGAAGTAAGTAATTGATGCAGGAATCCACTTCCCGGGCCCACTTGGTGTGTGCTTGGGCTAAGCTTGAGCTTTACACGTGTAGAGGCTTCTTTTGGAGTTGAACGCCAAGTTGTAACGTGTTTTTGGCGTTCAACTCTGGTTCGTGACGTGTTTCTGGCGTTTGACTCCAGAATGCAACATGGAACTGGCGTTGAGCGCCAATCACGAATAAAGTATGGACTATTATATATTGTTGAAAAGCTCTGGATGTCAACTTTCCAACGCCGTTAAGAGCGTGCCATTTGGAGTTCTTCAGCTCCCAAAAATCCATTTCGAGTGCAGGGAGGTCAGAATCCAACAGCATCAGCAATCCTTTGTCAGGCTTTTATCAGAGTTTTGCTCAGGTCCCTCAATTTCAGCCAAAAATTACCTAAAATCATAGAAAAACACACAAACTCATAGCAAAGTCCAGAAATGTGAATTTAGCATAAAAAATAATGAAAACATCCCTAAAAGTAGTTAGATTATACTAAAAACTATCTAAAAACAATGCCAAAAAGCGTATAAATTATTCGCTCATCACAACACCAAACTTAAATTATTGCTTGTCCCCAAGAAACTGAAAATCAATTAGGAAAAAAAGAAGAGAATATACTATAAATTCCAAAATATCAATGAATATTGCTTCTGAACAGTTTTGGCATCTCACTTTCTCCTTTGAAGTTTAAAATGATTGGCATCTATAGGAACCTAGAATTTCAGATAGTGTTATTGATTCTCCTAGTTAAGTTTGTTGATTCTTGAACACAGCTACTTTTATGAGTCTTGGCCGTGGCCCTAAGCACTTTGTTTCCAGTATTACCACCAGATACATAAATGCCACAGATTGTGACTCAGCTTTGCTAAAGTCCTCAGTTAGAGGTGTCCAGGGTTCTTAAGCACACTCTTTTTACTTTGGATCACGACTTTAACCACTCAGTCTCAAGCTTTTCACTTGGACCTGCATGCGACAAGCACATTGTTAGGTACAACTTGATTTAGCCGCTTAGGCCTGGATTTTATTTCCTTGGACCCTCCTATCCATTGATGCTCAAAGCCTTGGATCCATTTTACCCTTGCCTTTTGGTTTTAAGGGCTATTGGCTTTTTCTGCTTGCTACTTTTTTTTCGCAAGCTTTTGCTTTTTCACTGCTTTTTCTTTCTTCAAGAATCAATTTTCATGATTTTTCAAATTGTCAATAACATTCTCTTTGTTCATCATTCTTTCAAGAGCCAATAATTTTAACATTCATAAACGCCAGTAAGTCCTTCCTCCAGGGTGTGATTTTTCTTCTGCTGTTTTTTATTCTGTTTTTAAATTTAATATTTTTTTTGTGACTCCACATGATTATGTACCTAATAAAACATAAAAGAACAATAAAATAAAAAATAAAATTAGATAAATAAAAATTGGGTTGCCTCCCAACAAGCGTTTCTTTAATGTCAATAGCTTGACAGTGGGCTCTCATGGAGCCTCACGGGTGATCAGGTCAATGTTGTATAGTCCCAACACCAAACTCTTATATGAAGCATGGGAAAGATATAAGGCATTGCTGAGGAAAATGTCCACCAGAGATGTTCACTGAGTGGGACAAGCTGCAGAACTTCTATGAGGGACTTGCACTGAAGGCTCAAGAAGCACTTGATCATTCAGCCAGAGGCTCATTACAACTCATGAAAACTACAGAGGAAGCTCAAAATCTCATTGATATGGTGGCTAACAACCAATATTTCTTTGCTCACCAAAGGCAACGCCAACCATCACAAAGGAGAGGAGTAATGGAGTTGGAAGGAGTGGATTCAATCTTAGCTCAAAACAAAATGATGCAGCAGCAGATTCAGCAACAATTTGAGCAAATGGCCAAAAGAATTGATGGCCTGCAAGTTGCATCAGTGAGTGCCACAAGCCAACCATCAACTACTTGGGCGCAAAATGAAGAAATTCAAGAGGAGCAACAGCAAGAGCAAGTCCAATACATGCACAACCAAAATCCTGGAACAAATGAAGTGTATGGTGACACCTATAATCCATCCTGGAAGAACCATCCAAATCTTAGGTGGGGAGACAACCACAACCAAAACCAACAACCATGGCAAAGAAACTCAGCTCAAAACACTCCAAGAAACAACTAAAATCACAACCAGCAGCCAACTAACCAAAACTTTTACAGAAAACCCCAAAATAATTACCCCAACTCTAACCATTATCCACCCAATAACCAACCAACTAACCAAAACACCTATCATCATCCATCAACACCCCAAAACCAACCAATCTCACAAGACTCTTAGAGGATCACTAATCTAGAGATGCTCGTGGAGAAGATGATGAAAAACCAAGAATTGACAACAAAGAACCAAGAAGCCTCTTTGAAGAACCTAGAGAGGCAGATTGGGCAAATCTCCAAGCAGATTTCTGTTGAAAAACCATCAAGCTCACTACCAAGTGACACCATCCCTAATCCAAAAGAGGAGTGCAAGGAAATACAATTAAGGAGTGGAAAAATCCTACTGAAAAATGAAGAAGCCACCAAGAAGTCCAAGGAAAGTGACAAGAAACAAGTTGAAAAAGAGGCAGCCAATGATGAAGATACAACAGCAAAGAACCAACCTCAGAACCAACCTCAAGAAAAAGAAGATAGACCACAAAATCTGAAGAAGGGAAAGCAGATCATGGAAGAACCACATCCAAGACAACATCAAGTGGAGAAGAGCTTGACACCTCCACTGCCTTATCCCCAAATGTTCTACAAAGAGGTTAAGGACCAACACTTTTCTAAATTCCTTGAGATTTTCAAGAAGCTAGAGATCAACAAACCCTTGGCTGAAGCATTGGAGCAAATGCCTCTGTATGCCAAGTTCCTAAAAGAGCTTATTAACAAGAAAAGGAGTTGGATTGAAAAAGAGACTGTGTTGCTCACTGAAGAATGCAGTGCATTAATCAGAAAAGGGCTCCCCTCCAAGCTTGAAGATCCTGGAGGTTTCTTCCTGCCTTGCACTATTGGAAGCCTATGTATCAACAAGGGGATGTGTGACTTAGGAGCAAGTATAAATCTAATTCCATCTTCTTTAGTGAAAAAGCTTGGCATAGGAGAAGTGAAACCAATACAGATGTCCTTGGAATTGGTGGACCAATCAGTGGTACATCCCAAAGAGGTGATTGAAAACCTTTTAGTTAAAGTTGACAAGTTCATCTTTCCTACAGACTTGTACAGACTTGTGATCCTAGATTCAACAGAGAATGAGAATGACTCAATAATACTTGGTCGACCATTTTTTGCCACTGCTAGAGCCATTGTGGATATAGAGTAGGGAGAGCTAACCCTCAGGATGCATGAAGAAAGTATCACCCTGAAAGTATTTCCAGAATCACAAAGTAAAAAAGAAACAAGCAAGACAAGTAGTGACTGTTTTCTAAGGCAAGCAACCAACAACACAGTAGAACAGAAAAATGAGCAAGTGCAAGGAGGAGAAGGAATTCAAAAAGAAGTAGAGATAATAAACAAACAGGAAGGTATCACAACTCAAGTCACTGTCAAGGGAGAAAGATCAACAAGAAAGAAAAAGATGAAGAACAAGAAGAAGGCTTACAAAGGGTGGAAAAATAAGAAAATCCCAACTGAAGGATTTTCCAAAGGTGACAAGGTGCAACTAATATATCAACAGCTGGGAACAGAAGATCATTACACTGTCAACCAAGTACTCTCTGTGGAGCATGTTGAAATTGAGCATCAAGGCACACAGAGAAAGCTTACAGTGAGAGGGGACAAGCTCCGACATTCAACCATCAACCACCCTAAGGGTGGATCAATGTCAAGCTAATCACAATAAAGAAGCGCTTGTTGGGAGGCAACCCAACCTGAGGTAGTTTTCTTTTCTAGCTTATTTCAATAAAAGGTTGAATAATTGGTCTATAGTGCAAGGAGCCAAGTTTGGTGTTTCACACCAAAACAAGTTAAGAGAGAATGAATAATTTTAAGTTTGGTGTTCCACCAAAATCTATCTAAAAGCATACTCTCACCTTATGCAAAATGCTAGCTCTAGGCAATTAGACAATTCATTCAACCATCTAGTTATTTTTTAGCTTTTTTTTTATTTCATAACCTTTAGCAAAGACACAAGGTTTCACATATGGTTAACTTGTTGCATCTGAGGCAGTGTCAAGGAATTAAGTTTGGTGTTCCCTGATGGTGTTTTTGCGGAAAACGAATTTTCCAACACACATATCCAACCGGCAAGTGTACCGGGTCGCATCAAGTAGTAATAACTCACTTAGAGTGAGGTCGATCCCACAGGGATTGATGGATCAAGCAATTTTAGTGGGTAATTAGTTTAGTCAAGCTAACATTGAAGTGAATTTGGATGAAGTGTAGCCAACAGAAAGTAAATTGCAAGGAAATTAAAAGATGCAGAAAATAAAATTGCAGGAAACTTAACTAACAAGAAAGTAAAATAGCTGAAACTTAAATTGCAAGAAATATAAATTGCATCAAATGTAAAGGGGGCTGGGGTGCTAGAAATTAAATGAAAGCAGTAGATCCAAGCTTAGAACAATTGCAAGGAAATTAAATTGCAGGAAAAGTAAATTCAAGGTCACAGTAGCTTAAATGTAAATTGCAAAAGAACACAAGTGCAAGAAATTAAATTGGGAGCAATGAGATGCAACAAAGAGACATAGATCATTTTTCAAGTCTCAAAGTGAAACTAACAATTTCAATGAAACAGTAAAAACAGAAAGAAAGCCAAGAGCTCAATTGCTCACTTGACCAAAACAGAAACAAAATTCAACTCAATTGTGAAACTCAGAAAAGAAATTCAAGATCTCAGGGAATCAATGAGACTAGAGAACAAGTCTAGATCTCAAGCCCTTCCTTGATCAATTCAGAGAACAATTTGCAGAAGAAAGAAGAAAAATGAATTGCAAAATTAAAGAGAAGATGAAGCAGTATGTGAATTTCAATTATGCAGAAAAAGTAAACAAGAGATCTCAAGGTGAGATTGAAACAAAATTTCTTCAATTCTCTACCCAAGATTTAAAGCAGAAAGGAAAACTTAAAGAAGAGAGCTCTCAAATCCTAATATTCCCTAGTGGGTCTCGCCTCTCTCTAATGGAGCTCTTCCTCCGAGCTCTAATTGATGCCTTTATATAGGCTTTACAAAATAAAAAATGAAAATGAAATTAAAAAAAATTACAAAAATGAAAATCCTAATTTAATTGATCCATGTGCCTTTGAGTGATGATGTGGGCTTAGCTTGCTTTGGATTTGAGGAGAAATGGGTTTGGTTGGCCTTGATTCAATTTGGAGAGGAATTGAATTAAAATGGAATTTTGGCCCATGTCTTTCGTTCCTGCCTCAATTATACGCCAAATAGGGATTGTTATATATCGTTGGAAAGCTCTGAATGTCAGCTTTCCAACGCAACTAGAAGCACTTCAATCGGACGTCTGTAGCTCAAGTTATAGCCCTTTGAAGTAGGCATGGTCATGCTGTGAGCGGCCAGATTTTAACTTAGCGAAATTCTTGCTTCCAACCTCAATGTGCATCACGATTCTGCCCTGCCCTTGGCAAGTGCAGGGCAGTGTGCGTTCTGGCTGCTTCCTTCCTTGATTTGGTCATGGGCCACGCTTTTAAAAGCGTGGCCTAAGGCTCCAAAGTGTACCCCAACTTC
>NW_026264909.1:664683-666052 GCF_000817695.3 Arachis duranensis
TTTCATAACCTTTAGCAAAGACACAAGGTTTCACATATGATTAACTTGTTGCATCTGAGGCAGTGTCAAGGAATTAAGTTTGGTGTTCCCACACCAAAATAAATCCAAGAGACACACTCAATTTATGCATACTAACCATTCATTTAAGGGTTTGAGAAGCAAGCAACTTTTGAGAATTATGCAGGAAATTAGACAACATTTGAAGACAAATGGCATTATGACTCAAAAGGAACACAACGGAAGGAAGAACTAAAGGGCTGCAACTTCAAAGGTTGTATCTAAACTTAATCTTTGCTGTTGTGAATTGTTTTGATTTCGGAACTCTTATATGTCTCGCTAAAGTGTTTACTTGGTTGCAAGTGGAATTGTTTGTTAAGAATGCTTATTTGCATAAGTGCTTGTCATTCATCACTTAGCTTAAATTCTCTTTTGTTTCCCATATGCTTGAATAAAAGAGAAATATTTGAATTAGAAAGTAAATATCCAATGTTGCATAAGTTAGAATGGAAATTAGTGGTGGTATGTGTTTGATTCAATTGTTAGCTCATAGAATAATTGTTGCATAATGACATGTTACTTGAAGCTTAAGCTAGTTTGCTGCTATGAACCTTCAATTAATAAATGTCCCTTGAAAATAAAACAAAATCAAAAGAAAAGGAAAAAGAAATGGCCAAAAGATGGCAAAGAAACAAAGAATAAGGCTAGTGGTGGACGAAATTGTGATCACATCAATGTAGTATTCTTTGTTGTTGTATGGAATCCTTATTATGGCACTTATGTGTGGACACAACTCCGTTCAACTAACCAGCAAGTGTACTGGGTCGTCCAAGTAATAAACCTTACGTGAGTAAGGGTCGATCCCACAGAGATTGTTGGTATGAAGCAAGCTATAGTCATCTTGCAAATCTCAGTCAGGCAGATTAAAGGGTAATTGTGATTATTGGAATAAATAATAAAAAGGAATAATAAAAGGGATAGAATACTTATGCAGATTCATTGGTGGGAATTTCAGATAAGCGGATGGAGATGCTGTAGAGCCCAAGGACGCCTGCTCTCCTACTGCTTCTACTCAATCCTTCTTACTCGTTTCCATGGCAAGCTTTGTATAGGGGTTCACCATCAGCTGTGGCTACTTTCAATCCTCTCGGGAAAATGATCCTATGCGGTTGTCAGTCGCACGGCTAATCGTCTGGAGGCATCACCCATGGCTGATGGCTACATCCCATCCTCGCAGTGAAAACTAATGCTCACGCACTCTGTCACAGTACGGCTAATCACTGGTTGGTTCCCGCTCCTACTGGAATAGAATCCATTGATTCTTTTGCGTCTGTCACTAACGCCCAGCAGGTTAAAGTTTGAAGCACGTCAC
>NW_026264909.1:666683-666859 GCF_000817695.3 Arachis duranensis
CTGCAGAAAATCCATTTCGAGTGCAGGAAGGTCAGATTCCAACAGCATCAGCAGTCCTTTTGTCAGCCTTCTTCAGAGTTTTGCTCAAGTCCCTGAATTTCAGCCAGAATTTACCTGAAATCACAGAAAAACACACAAACTCATAGTAAAGTCCAGAAATGTGAATTTATCATAAA
>NW_026264909.1:666982-668032 GCF_000817695.3 Arachis duranensis
CAAAAAGCGTATAAATTATCCGCTCATCACAACTCCAAACTTAACTTTTTGCTTGTCCCCAAGCAACTGAAAATCAAATAGGATAAAAGAAGAGAATATACTATAAATCTCAGAATATCAATGAATATTAATTTAATTAGATGAGCGGGACTTGTAGCTTTTTGCTTCTGAACAGTTTTGGCATCTCACTTTCTCCTTTGTAGTTTAGAGTGATTGGCGTCTCTGGGAACTCAGAATTTCGGATAGTGTTATTGACTTTCCTAGTTAAGCATGTTGATTCTTGAACACAGCTACTTATGAGTCTTGGCCGTGGCCCTAAGCACATTGTTTTCCAGTATTACCACCGGATACATCAATGCCACAGACACATAACTGGGTGAACCTTTTCAGATTGTGACTCGGCTTTGCTAGAGTCCCCAGTTAGTGGTGTCCAGAGCTCTTAAGCACACTCTTTTGCCTTGGATCACGACTTTAACCACTTAGTCTCAAGCTTTTCACTTGGACCTTCATGACACAAGCACATGAATAGGGACAGCTTGATTTAGCCGCTTAGGCCTGGATTTAATTTCCTTGGGCCCTCCTATCCATTGATGCTCAAAGCCTTGGATCCTTTTTACCCTTGCCTTTTGGTTTTAAGGGCTATTGGCTTTTTCTACTGCTCCTTCTCTTTTTTTTTTCGAATAAGCTTTTGCTTTTTCACTGCTTTTTCTTGCTTCAAGAATCAATTCATGAATTTTTCAGTTCATCAATAACATTTCTCTTTGTTCATCATTCTTTCAAGAACCAACAATTTTAACACTCATAAACAACAAGATCAAAAATATGCACTGTTCAAGCATTCATTCAGAAAACAAAAAGTATTGCCACCACATCAATATAATTAAATTAAATTCAAAGATAAATTCGAAATTCATGTACTCCTTGTTCTTTTGAATTAAAACATTTTTCATTTAAGAGAGGTGAAGGATTAATGGATTTTATTCATAACTTTAAGGCATGGTTACATACTAATGATCATGAAGTAGAGACACAAAACATAGATAAACACAA
>NW_026264909.1:668606-669291 GCF_000817695.3 Arachis duranensis
TGTGTGGGCTCTTCTTGACTCTGAACTGTGAGAAGCTCTTCATGCTTACTCTCTTCAGTCACAGAGGGATGGCCATGTGCCTTAAACACAAGGTAGTCCCCATTTAATTGAAGGACTAACTCCCCTCTGTTGACATCTATTACAGCTCCTGCTGTGGCTAGGAAAGGTCTTCCTAGGATGATGCATTCATCATCTTCCTTCCTAGTGTCTAGGATTATGAAATCAGCAGGGATGTAAAGGCCTTCAACCTTTACTAGCACGTCCTCTATTGTTCCATAGGCTTGTCTTAATGACTTATCTGCCAATTGTAATGAGAACAAGGCAGGTTGTACCTCAATGATCCCCAGCTTCTCCATTACAGAGAGTGGCATCAGATTTATCCCTGACCCCAGATCACATAGAGCTTTTTCAAAGCTCATGGTGCCAATGGTACAAGGTATTAAGAACTTGTCAGGATCTTGTTTCTTTTGAGGTAGAGTTTTCTGAATCCAAGTATCTAGTTCACTAATGAGCGAGGGAGGTTCACTTTCCCAAGTCTCATTACCAAACAGCTTGGCATTCAGCTTCATGATAGCTCCTAAGTATTGAGCAACTTGCTCTCCAATCACATCTTCATCCTCTTCAGAGGAAGAATAGTCTTCAGAGCTCATGAATGGCAGAAGGAGATTTAAGGGAATCTCTATGG
>NW_026264909.1:669427-669905 GCF_000817695.3 Arachis duranensis
ATGTTGGCTAAATTAGAAGTGTTTTGTTCTGAATTCTCTGTCTGTTGCTGAGAAGATGATGGATATGGCTTACTATTATTCAGCCTATTGCATCCACCATTGTTAAAGCCTTGTTGAGGCTTTTGTTGATCCTTCCAGGAGAAATTTGGATGATTTCTCCATGATGGGTTATAAGTGTTTCCATAAGGTTCACCCATGTAATTAACCTCTGCCATGGCAAGGTTCTCAGGATCATAAGCTTCTTCAGAAGCTGCCTCTCTAGTACTGTTGGATGCATGTTGCAGTCCATTCAGATTTTGAGAGATTATGTTGACCTGTTGAGTCAACATCTTGTTCTGAGCCAATATGGCATTCAGAGCATCAATTTCAAGAACTCCTTTCTTCTGAGGTATCCCACTATTCACGAAATTCCTCTCAGAGGTATACATGAACTGGTTGTTTGCAACCATGTCAATGAGTTCTTGAGCCTCTTCAGGCG
>NW_026264909.1:670796-671536 GCF_000817695.3 Arachis duranensis
AACTTCAAATTTTTGAACCAATCACATTAATTGTTAGCTAATTTTCAAAACTTTGATTTAAAGATAAGAAAAAGATTTTTGAAAATATTTTGAAAAATAATTTTGAAATTTTCGAAAATGATAAAAATATGAAAAAGATATGATTTTTGAAAAAGATTTTGAAAAGATAAGATTTTTTTTAAAATTGAAATTTTGACTTGACTTGTAAGGAACAACTAATTTTGAAAATTTTTGACCAAGTCAATCCCAAAATTTCGAAATTCTAGAGGAAAACAAGGAAAAGATATTTTTTTGATTTTTGAATTTTTAATGAAAAACACAAAAATGATCCAAAACATGAAAATTTTGGATCAAGACACAAGATGCATGCAAGAATGCTATGAATGTCAAGATTAACACCAAGAACACTTTGAAGATCATGATGAACATCAAGAACATATTTTTGAAAAATTTTTGATGCAAAGAAAATTTTTAAAGCATGCAATTGACATCAAACTTAAAAATCAACACAAGATTCAAACAAGAAACACAAAATATTTTTGATTTTTATGATTTTCTAATTTTTTTGTATTTTTATTAATTTTTCGAAAATATAGTTTGGAAAAACGAAAAATAAAAGAAAAATTTTGAAAAAGATTTTTGAAAAGAAAATTACCTAATCAGAGCAACAAGATAAACCGTCAGTTGTCCAAACTCAAACAATCCCCGGCAACGGCGCCAAAAACTTGGTGCACAAAATT
>NW_026264909.1:672821-679103 GCF_000817695.3 Arachis duranensis
ATGGACTATTATATATTGCTGGAAAGCTCTGGATGTCTACTTTCCAATGCCGTGGAGAGCGCGCCAATTGGAGTTCTGTAGCTCCAGAAAATACATTTCGAGTGCAGGGAGGTCAGATTCCAACAGCATCAGCAGTCCTTTTGTCAGCCTTCTTCAGAGTTTTGCTCAAGTCCCTGAATTTCAGCCAGAATTTACCTGAAATCACAGAAAAACACACAAACTCATAGTAAAATCCAGAAATGTGAATTTATCATAAAAACTAATGAAAACATCCCTAAAAGTAGCTCAAACTTACTAAAAACTATATAAAAACAATGCCAAAAAGCGTATAAATTATCCGCTCATCAGCTAGGCACCAATAGCTTGGACCCTAGGACACATGCCTGTGGTGTTCTTGTACTAGGATATGCTTGGACAAGTAAATTCTAAGGGGTATTTCAAAACCTGGCCACTTAGATCAACTAATTTGGGATGGCCAATTGAATGTCCACAATAAAGAGCAACCTAGTTACAAAGCATTTAGTTATCCAAAGAGATGCTGGGCATCAATGATCCTAGGAGGAAATGATGAGCCATGTGTTTGTGGTGAAGAAATGTTGAGCCAAAAATAAAGCCAAAGGCTGCTGCAACATTTGCCACCAAGCCTTCAATAAATAATAAGCTCTCTAATGCAAAAGAAAGAATAAAAAGCTAACAAGGGAAATAAATAAAAAGTAAGGTATTATAGCAGCAACCTTGGTGAACCCTTTAGGAGACATTGTTTGTTATGATAGCAAATAATAAATGAACTACTATTGATCTGCATAAAACTCCATAAATCAAGTTCTGCTACATGCCTAATAAGGATATAATTGCTCTTCTTGTTCATTTCATTTTCTCTTAGTTTTGATGCTTGCTTGGGGACAAGCAAGAATTAAGTTTGGTGTTGTGATGACAGGTCATCATATACCCATTTTTCAGGCTAATTTCACTTGTTTTATTAGTCTTTATGCACTTTCTTGCATCCTAAGTAAGTGATTTGGAATGAAAATGCACAACTTCTTTAAATCAAGCAACCACCATTTAATTGATGCTAAATCATGAGGTTTAAGCAAGAATTAATTGATTTTTTAATGAATTATAAACCTTATGAGTTTAGAGATACTTTGAATGGTTGTTTTGGTTTCTTGTAGGTGAAGAAAGGAAGAAAAGAAGAAAAGCGTGGCTTAAGAAAGCGTGGCCCAAGGAAAGAAGGAATGTGGCGCATAGAAGGAGGAAGCAAACACTGCCCTCCACAAGGGCACACTGCCCTCCACAAGGGCACACTGCCCTCTAGGAGAGCAGCATAGTGAACCAAGTTTCCAAAGAAAATCTGCCCTGCCCTCTTCAAGAGCAATATCGGGCTCATTAGAGAAATAAATTCAAGGAAAAAGCCTACCAATGCTTGCCACAAGGTTCGAACTCATGAGCAAGGGGGAGTGGGAGAGCGCTCAAGCACAATAAAAATAAGCCATAAATTGGCCGAAATGCTCCCAGGAAGTCTCGAACAAGGAGGCTTCACTAAGAAAGCAAGGATGCTGCACCACTTGAGCGCTACCCTGATGATGTCCAAGACTTGGCACGCGAAATATTTCAAACGCACCATGACGCACACTGCCCTGCCCTCCACAAGGGCAGGGCAACATTTCTTGGTGCATGGTGCAGCATTTTGGCTCGGCCAGCAGCATCACACGCACGGGCAGCAGAATCTGGCGCACCAAGAAAACTCTGCCCTGCCCTCCACAAGGGCAAGGCAGCATCCTGCAGCACCACACGCACCAACACACACCAACACGCACGCACAAGGGCCGCACGCACAATTTCCTGCCCTGGCCTCCACAAGGGCAGGGCAGCCTCCTGGAAGCAATTTTTCATGGGCTAAAAATTGAATCAAAAATCCAATTTAATTCATTTCTTCACCACATCAAAAGCCCATCCAAATCCCAAGATCCAAGAATAGAAAGTGTATAAATAGGAGATAGTTTGATGTAATTAGGACCTTTCTTTTGAGCTTTGGAATTTTTTACTTTACTTCGAGTTTTTGAACCTTCTTTTGAGTTTTGAATTCTGAGACTTCATTGAGAGCTAGGAACTGAGATTTCAGAGAATTGGGAAGGAGAATTGATCTCTCTTCTTCCTCGTTCTTGCTTGAGCATTTTTACTTTTCTTGTTTGAGTCTTGGGTGTGAAGAATTGAGGAATTTTTGTCTCAATCTCCATTCAAGATCTCTTTAATTCCTCTTCTGCATAATTGAGTTCAATTACATTTCCTTTACTGCTTCTTCTTTAATTTCTTGTTAATTGCTTTGTGAACTTGGATCTGGGAAGGCAATTGAGATCTAGGCTTGGCTATCTAGTCTCTGGGGTCCTGAGATCCCATTTTCCTTTTTGGTTCTTCTGTGAACCCCTGCTGCAATTTAATTTCATTTCCTGTTTTAATTCTAGTTACTTCCAATTCATCTTCTGCTTTATTAATTGGTGCAATTTAATTTCCCTTGCTGAAATTTTGAATTCCCAATCCTCAACTCCCCTTTCCATTCAAGCAATTTATATTTCTTGCACTTTAAGTTACTGCAATTTACATTTCTTGCACTTTAAGTTTCAGTCATTTAATTTCTTGTTCTTTAAGATTCAGCACCTTTTCTTTCAGTTCTCTTTAATTTCTGCAATTCATCCCTCTCCCTTTACATTTCCTGCTATTTACTTATTGTTGGCTACAAAATCACTCAACCAATACTTGATTCGCTTGACTAAATCAACCATTAAACTAAAATTGCTCAATCCTTCAATCCCTGTGGGATCAACCTCACTCCCGTGAGTTTTATTACTTGATGCGACCCGGTACACTTGCCGGTGAGTTTTGTGTTGGATCATTTTCCATACATCAGGAGTTTCCAAAACCCCTGTATCATTAGGGACATGAACATTGAGAAGGCACTATTAGATCTCGGAGCCAACATAAACCTCATGTCTTTGGCCATGATGAAATGAATGAGAATATAAGAGGCCAAGCCAACAAGAATGGCACTCCAATTGGCTGATAGAATATTCAAATTTCCTCATGGTGTAGTGGAAGATCTATTGGTGAAAGTGGAGGAGTTCATCTTCACAACTGATTTTGTTGTGCTTGACATGGAGGAAGAAGCCAATACATCCATCATCCTAGGAAGGCCATTCCTAGCTACTGCTGGAACCATAATTGATATTCAAAAATGGAGTTAGTCTTGAGATTACACGAAGAAAAGATGTTCTTCAATGTCTTTAAGGCAATGAGCTACCCCAAGGAATCCATTGGTAAATGCATGATGGTGGACACAATTGAGACCCTAGTTCAAGGAGTCCTAGAAGAAGAACCATGTGAAGAAGCCCAAGAGCAAGATCAATAAGTCTCATGTGGTGAGCAACCAGTGGAGACTATGAAAGAACAAATCATGCTCGACAAGACACAGAAATTGGAAGTGGAGGCACTGACATACGGAAAATCACCAATTAAGAGTTTATAAAGAAAACAGTGATGCCAGTATAGCTCTTAACCAATGTAGATACCGCGTATCAATTTAAAAGAATTGTCACAAATTTTATAAATAAAATACTGGGAGTATGAATCCCAGGTCGTCTCCCAACGAGTTGACAGAAGAGTGCTAATTTATTGACCAGAGGTTTTCCAAGGATTTTTAAGAGTTGAAGAACAGAAATATAAATGTTTGAGGATTTATATAATCAAACAAGAAGCCTTGACCGGGGGTAGATTAATTGGAAGTTCTATCCTTCTTGGAATTTCTTTCACTTAGTTAACCCTTACTAAATAAGGGAAAGCCAAGTGATTGAGCTAACTATTCCTTGGGAAGAATTAGCCAATAAATTCCAAATTAACTAATCGCTTGAGCATTCCAACTCAAGGGTCTCCTTTTAATCAACCCCCAAGTCAAGTTGGAGTTCTACTCAATTGACATGAATATAACTTTCACAAAATTAAAAGAGGAATAAAAGTGAGGCATGATAAACAATAACTTAAAATCAAGTAAAAATAAAAGTAGTTCTTTGCATTAATAAATTCTAAAAACAATCCAATTGTAACTCTGAATAAGGATTAAGGATATGAAAGAGTAAGGGACAAAGGAAACAAACTGGAATAATGGAAACTTCAACGGAGATAGCAACTCTTCTCAATATCCCAATCAATAACAAAAAGCAATAAAGTTCCAAGAACTATGAGTGTGAAGAAAACCTAGAAGAAGGAGTGGAAAAATCTCTCTCTAGATTCAAAACTAAAACTAAAACTATGCAGAATGAGAATGTCTCTAAAGGCTCTGCTGTTCCCTGGCTCTAGTATGTGTTTTTGGGCGAAAAACTGGATCTAAAAATGGCCCAAAATTGCCCCCAGCATTTTTCTCAACTGCTGTATGTCGCGCATGTCATGCATATGCGTTGTTCGTCCTTTGCGCTAATCACGCGTGCGCGTCGCTATGGAATGTTCCAAACCACGCGCACGCGTCGGTCATGCGTGCGCGTCATGTCTTGCTAGTCTGCTCCATCGTTTCTTTGTGTCCCTTCCATTTTTGCAAGCTTCTTTTCCATTCTCCAAGCGATTCTTGCCCTATGAAGCCTGAAACCACTTAAAACATAGATCATGACATCAAATGGTATAAAGATGGATAAAAATCTACAAATTAAAGGCTCTGGAAGCAAGTTTTCAATCATAGTATTAAATCAGGAAGGCAAACATATAACATGCTAATTACATGAATAGGTGTAGGAGAAAGGTGATAAAAACCACTCAATTCAACACAAGATAAACCATAAAATAGTGGTTTATCAACCTCCCCACAATTACACATTAACATGTCCTCATGCTAAGCTCAAAGAGATCAAAAAGAATGAATAGGGACAATAAGACTCATGCAATGCAATGCAACTTATACATATGAATGCAACTATATGATGAAATGTCTATACCTACTTGGTTAAGAAAATAAACAAGTCCTTCAAGAAAAACATAAATCAAATTCCACTGATCCAAACCACACAATAAAAAGAATAGTAAACTTGTAAGGAGATAGCTCATGAAAGCCGGGAACATAGAGTCAAGCTTGAACCTTCACAAGGAGCATATATGCACTCTAGTCACTCAGGTGTATAGGGTAATCCACTCTAGCCTCCTCCATTCATGCTTTCTAGAACCTTGTTCTTCATCTAACCAATCAACAAATATCTAATGCACACAGGCAAAAATCATGAGGTCTTTCTTAAGGATTTAATTGGGCTTAGGTAAGGGTGAGGTTACATGTATGGCCAAGTGAGCTGAAAATTGAATCCTTGATTATCCTAAGTTCTCACCTAACACACACACACACACACACACTCCCTATGCTTCTAAAATCATGCCTAAATACCCATAATCTCACTTTGTATGTTGCACCTACTCATGCATTTAAATGTTCTTTTGTTTCACCTCATATGCATTAATCTTTTTTTTTATTAGATTTATCATTGGGGTGCTTCCATTCCCCTAAAATTAAACTGAGACATAAAATATTTTTTCTCTCTTTTTTTTGAGAGGGAGCATTATAACATCAATGCACTTGGTTTTCATAATTTCACATGAGTATCATTCAGACTTTTAATATTTATTAACTAAGCAATACACATCCTTATTAACCCAAGTGCCCATAGTTTCTCACACTTAATTGGCACACACTCTCCATCTTAAGCTAACCAAAGATTCAACTGGGTTATTACTTATTTTTTTGCTTAAGGTTTGTGATGTGGTAATTGATGAGCGGATAATTTATACGCTTTTTAGCATTGTTTTAGGTAGTTTTTAGTAAGTTCAAGCTACTTTTAGGGATGTTTTCATTGGTTTTTATGTTAAATTCACATTTCTGGACTTTACTATGAGTTTGTGTGTTTTTCTATGATTTCAGGTAAATTCTGGCTGAAATTGAGGGACTTGAGCAAAACTCTGAAAAAGGCTGACAAAAGGACTGCTGATGTTGTTGGAATCTGACCTCCCTGCACTCGAAATAGATTTTCTGGAGCTACAGAACTCCAAATGGCGCGCTCTTAACGGCGTTGGAAAGTAGACATCCAGAGCTTTCCAGAAATATATAATAGTCCATACTTTATTCGGAAATTGACGACGTAACTTGGCGTTGAACGCCAAGTACATGCTGCTGTCTGGTGTTAAACGCCAGAAAAACGTCATGATCCGGAGTTGAACGCCCAAAACACGTCATAACTTGGAGTTCAACTCCAAGAAAAGCCT
>NW_026264909.1:679732-694566 GCF_000817695.3 Arachis duranensis
TCGTGGTATAAGCTAGATAGATGGCGGCATTCATGAGGATCCGGAAAGTCTCACCTTGTCTGTGGTATTCCGAGTAGGATTCCGGTATTGAATGACTGTGACGAGCTTCAAACTCCTGAAGGCTGGGCGTTAGTGACAAACGCAAAAGAATCAATGGATTCTATTCCAACCTGAATGAGAACCGACAGATAATTAGCCGTGCTGTGATAGAGAATAGGAACGTTTTCACTGAGAGAACGGGATGTAGCCATCAACCATGGGTGATGCCTCCAGACGATTAGCCGTGCAGTGACAGCGCATAGGATCATTTTCCCGAGAGGATTGAAAGTAGCCACCGATGATGGTGATGCCCTACATATAGCTTGCCATGGAAATGAGTAAGAAGGATTGAAGGAAGAGTGAGTAGTGAAGTAGAGTTTCAAGAGGAGCACAGCACAAGGGGAAACAGTGATCCTCAATTCGTGGGCATCCCCGAGATCAATTCAGAAACAAAACAATGATCCTCAGTTCGTGGGCTATACCCGAGATCAATACTCAACAATACAATAATCTTCAGTTTGTGGGTAATACCCGAGATCAACATACAACAGTTCATGGGTTATTCCCGTAGTCAATGATTATCAATTCGTGGGTTATACCCGTAATCAATGATTATCAGTTCGTGGGTTTTTCCCGCACACGAAATAGTTAACAGTTCATAGGTTTCCCCGAGACCAATGATCATTCAGTTTGTGGGTACTTCTCATATTTAACATTATCAGTTTGTTTGTTTTACTGCTCTTCTCTCTTTGTATCTTTATTTAGCTCTGATTACTCTTTTCTCTGTATCTATATTACTCTTTTTCTCCTTATTTTTTTACTCTGGTCTGGTTACTCTATTTTTTATGTTTCTCTACTCTGCTTTGATTTTTCTGTTAACGTATGTATTTAAAGCTTATATAAATTTTGGTATGAATAGTTAGCCTGTCCCAAGTATAGGTTCATTAAGTCTATATTGAAACAGTTTAACTTTTCATATAATACCTAACCCTAGTCGCAACTCAAGGACTAACTATGTTGCCCTACTTTTCTACATGATTTAAACAGAAATTGAACCCCAATTTAAAGGTTAGGGTTCGAAATTCCAGAAGTCACAAGAACATGCATTCATAGCTTGAATATCATCAAATTTCATCAAATTTTCACCAAAATTTCAACAAGAATCACTCATATATGTAACCAATATTTAGCAAAGCCAAATCATACAACATTCACACAATTCAAACACAAATAATCAAGATTAATTTCGTGACACCCTACCTAGTTTTGCTGCTCCTAATTCGGTTATACTTTCAGGTGGTCCTTAAGCACTTTTTTCTCCTAAATCACATCAAGAACAACTTTATATCCAAAAACCCTCAAATGACCAAATCTCTCTCAGCACGTTAGGAAGGGATATCTCACCTTAGACTTTCTGGAAATTAACGTTTCTTGGCCCTCAAGTCAAGTTAAGCATGATTCCTAAGGAAGAACATAAAAGAAAACACATGTTTTGCATGGTTTTCCTTGAACACCGAATTGAAAGGGGAAAGGAACAGCCATATCACCTTATTTCCATCCTTGATAAGTTACATGGTTATGTAGAGGAGGAAGAGATTATGACTTTGGTGAAATCGGAGTTTTGATTTGAGTTTTAGTTCAGAAGAAACCAAGCTTTGAAGATTTATGAACCAAGAACTTTCTGTCCTTTTTCTCTTTATGATTCTCGGCCACAATGAGCAAATGAGGCAGCCTTGGGGATTTTGGGGTTGTAGGGTGAGTTGTGATTGGTTGGCTTGGAGGTAGATTAAAATAATATTAAAATATCTCTGGTGTATAACTACTAAAACTAGGTGTATCGGAACACTTGTAAAAACATCTCTAAAAATTATTTTCTGAGCTACTAGCATAAATGACACTAGTAACATGTTTAATATGAGAATGGTACATGTATTATGAGGCCTGAGCATTGCAAAAGTCATCAGAGAGTGCTGGTGCAAAGCTGCACTAGTAAACTATAAACCTGGTTAAACCGATTTCCTGTTTTTAACTAAAACAGACCAAGTAACCTTATAATATCATTCAAGCATCTTCTAATACTAATATAATGATAATATTATACTATTATATCTCTTCTCTCATGATTCAAGTCCGGTTCATCAAACTGAGACTATTTACGAAAAACATAATCAAAACCCCTAACCGATACGGTCCAAAAACTAGGTTCTTCGTGATTGCGTTATCGAGCTTGCCTCAGAAGACCTTCTAGCTTAAGGATGACATAATGAAAATGAGGATCGAGATTCTTGTTGATATAGAATAGGTGTTCTCTTTACTGATCTTCAGGAGAAATCCGTGCCTTTAGAAAAGATCTCGCATACTCGAAAATCAGGGTTGTTACATTCTACCTTCCTAAAAGAAAATTTTGCCCTCAAAAATTGAGACGTAGGTAAAAAGTTGCAATGATATCCGACTTAAGCAAATTCGTAGCATAGAACATACCTCGAGCGATAGATCCAAACTTTATAGTATTGCCGGCGGACTCATCTACCATTCTTTTCTGACAATCTCTTGCCCGATGTCCTTCCTTATTACAATAGTAACATAAACCTATTATGACCCGGCAAAGCCTACTACCATGATTCTTTCCACAAGTTGGGCATACTACACCACTCTGAGCTTGGTGAGGTTGGCTCTCATTTCCTTCTCGAATATCACGGTTATTGTCACTACCATTATTGTAAGTTAGATGGTGACAGCTCGGTGGTTTCCATTCCAACGCTGGAATTGACCAATGGCTTTAAGGTTGCGACCTTGAGGGGATAAATTCTGAACAAAGTCTCTTTGTAAATCCTCCCTACGACTTGCTCGAGCTATCGCCAACTTCTTTGAACATTCTTCCACTAGTTTACTTTTATTCACTAGTTCAGCAAAATTTCTTATCTCTAGCAGAACAACATAATTCATCAGTTCTTCTCAGAGTCCTCCTTCAAACTTTAAACACATCCATTCCTCAAAGTCTACTGGGTTCCCTTGACAAATTTGGAGAAACGACACAAGTCATCAAACTTATGACCATACTCAGCAATAGTCATGTCCCATTGTTTCAGCTGCTTAAGCTCCATTTCATTAGCATCACGTGCTGCTCTCAGAAAATACTTTTTATAAAATTCATCCCTAAAGGTATCCCAATAAATGTCATTTTCATTCTGTTGTAGTAGTCGATGTATCCCCTGCCACCAATGCTTCGCTTCTCCTTCCAGCATATAAGTAGCGAACTTCACGTGTTGGCCTTCTGGAACATGATGCGCTCGCAGTGATCGTTCGATACATTGAAACCTGTTGTCAGTATCCGTTGCAACGAGTGTGTCTTTAAACTTAGGCGGGTTAACCTTTAGAAAGGTCGCAAGGGTCATAGGTCTTTCAAGATGCCACAAGTTATTCTCATCATTCCTACTTTCTTCCCCATGCTCATTCTCATTCATGTTTCTCACTCCAAGACGGTCAACAGCCCTAGCCGCTGCTACTGCATTCTCTGGATTAATTGATTTCATCTCATTTTCAATCATGCAAATCATTGACCTCTTGGCAATCATGATTGATTGAGCCCCAATTCCTTGGTGACTCAATCTCTCAAATCTTGATCAATAGCCAATTCCTTGGTCTAATTGCTCATGAGAAGAGATGAAGAATGATCTCTGATTATACCACACATCATCATAGGTCCAAGTAGAGGGGGGATTATATGTCACGTATCCCATAACTAAAACCCATATTCTACTCAAGCGTGAAAAGGGATTTCAAGCATGGTTTCATGTTTCCTTTTCCAAGATAATTGAATGCTAGAATGAAGAACGAAATCCTTTCTAGTAAATCAAAAAGAGATGAATAGAAGAAGAAGAATAAAAACAATCAATCCATTGAAAAACAATAGAGCTCTCTTTCCCAATGGAAAGAGTTAGTAATTCATAACTAAATTATTTACAAGGTAAGAAAGAAAAGAGAAGAAATTGATGGTGAACGGAGAGGGTCCTAAGACTTCGCCCAATCCAGCATGAGTAATTTGATAAACCACTATTTTATGGTTTATCTTGTGCTTAATTGAGTGGATTTTATCAATCTTTCATACATTTATTCATATGATTTGCATGTTGTACAATTCCTTTCCAGAATTTGTTCTATGATTGAAAACATGTTTCTTTGGCTTTTATTTTCTTTTATTTAATCCTCTCTTATTACCATTAGATGCCTTGATATGTGTGCTAAGTGATTTTAGGGATTACAGGGCAAGGATGGCTTAGAGGATGTTAAGGAAGCATGCAAAGTGGAAGGAATACAAGAAGTTGAAGAAACTGCAAAGCTATCAGCCTGACCCTCTCGCACTAAAATGACCATAACTTGAGCTATTGAGGTCCAAATGACCCAGTTCCACTTGCGTTGGAAAGCTAACATCTGGGGCTTCGATTTGATATATAATTTGCTATAGTGGACATATAGATAGGCGACGCGAATGCGTCATCCACGCGGATGCGTCGCATCTGCAAAAATCAGCGTGGCAGAAAACACAGATTAAAGGCTACAAAGTGGAGGAATGAAGAAGACACTTGAGATTAGGCTTTCATAATTCATAATTTTAGTTTTAGATGTAGTTTTTAGAGAGAGAGGCTTTCTCTTCTCTCTTAGGATTTAGGTAGGATTTTTAGAAATTAGGATTTAATTCGACTCTTCATCAGGTTCAATATTTCCTTTACATTTATCTCTTATTTTAGATACTGTGCTTTTATTGGTATTTGATTTATGTTGCCCAATTGGCTTATGAACTTTTCATGTTAGGATTATATATTTTTGAGATGTTTTTAGATTTATGATTTCAATTTCTTATCCTGTTGGTCTTTGTTAAGAAATCAGTAACTCAGGAGTTATCTTAGCTCAACATAATTGATAACTGTTATCTTTGCTAATTGAATGAACTTCAATAATCTCAACCTTTTCTTAGGAAATAAATAGGATTAGAAGGTCAAATTAATTAGTCCCTTGACTTTCCTTTGCTTTAGCAAAGGTCAACTAATTAGAATTAAGATTCAACTTTCATTATTATTGACAAGAATAAGTCAGTCTGGACTTCCAATTTCTCATACCTTGCCAAAAGGTTTGCTTTACAGTATTTATTAATTTTAATTGCCATTTAAATTAATTGCCATATTCGTTCCTCATTCTCAAAACCCCAATTTACAATCTCCATAACCAATAATAAGAACATACCTCCCTGCAATTCCTTGAGAAGACGACCCGAGGTTTAAATACTTCGGTTATCAATTTATTTAGGGGTTTGTTACTTGTGACAACCAAAACGTTTGCACGAAGGGATTTCTGTTGGTTTAGAATCTATATCTACAACGCGACTAATTTTATAAAATTCTTTGCTAGCAAAAATCCTAACGTCAAAATGGCGCCGTTGCCAGGGAATTGCAAACGTGTGCCTTATTATTGGTTATTGTAAATATTTTTCAAAAAAAAAATTTATTTCTTTTACTTGTTTATTTGTTTCTCCTTTTCCCCTTATTTCTGATAACTACTATGAATTCTCACCCCTCTCGCTTTGAGTTTGGTTCTAAATTTGTTGAAGGAAATATAAACCACAACAGGACTATGCATCAAGGTCTGAGCAATCAAAGATGGATAGAGCCACAAGGATCTGATCACCCTTTTAGGCAACAACATCCTCCTAGATATCATGGACAAAGACAAGTTTACGATGCATGCCCAACTGATAGATTTGGTGGACCGCCTTGTAGCTACCAACAAGCCTCACCCTATGCTCAGAGACCATCCCTTCAACACAGCCCCAATCCACCATACTCACAAGCTTCTTTTCACCATTCACTACCACATGATCCTTATTCACTCCAACACCAATCCAATTACTCCCAAGAACCACCACTCCCTTATGCACCATGTCCATATCCATCAAGCCAAGAATCACAGGTTCGCTTCAAGGAATTAGTAAACCAATTCAATACAACCCTTCATCAACTGGAGCAAGCAATAAATCAATTATCTTCCAGACGTTCAGACACTCAACAGACTTCCATGGCTTCATGTAGAGAATCTAATGAAGAATGTATTGTGAAGAAGACACTAGAGACTCCAGTGGACAGCATAGAGCATAACTTTGTACTGGAACAAGTTAAGGAAGCTGTCATTGTAGAAGAAGAAGAGTTGGTTGAAGATTTAGGAGATGTTGAACCTCCTAGGGAATATAGAGTCACGAAAAACGCCGTCAAGGATGTTACAACTAACGCTAAAGAGGATGTTGCACAACCTCCAATGTGGATATCTTATGAAGAACTGGACGGAGTAACTCAAGACGCATGTTTCTTTGATGATAGTTACCAGTCAAGTCCTCCAATTGATGAACTTGCAGCCGCGAGTGAATTCTCTGAGACAGAAGAATCTTCCCCAAGTGAATACGAAGATGATGCAGAGGTCGACTTTTCTCAACCTCCTATTTATGACTCAAGTGATGAGGAAGATATGGAAGACTTTGACCAGAACATGGCTGGAATGGAAAAGGTTTGCAAGGAAGTGGAGGAATCCACTGAAGACCACAAGGGAGTAGATCTTGCAGAACCACTGGAAACAATGATCCCAAGGCCATTACCACCCAATACAGACTTCAAGTGGGTAAAATCCTTGACTCTTATCTTTGTTTTTCCACTTGAATATGGTTTTCTTGAAACAGATGACCAGCTTAGAGCTCTTTGCGACTTTAAGAGAAAAAGGGAAATGACTCGCACTCAGCGCTGGTATGTAAGATCTAATAAGGTTTCGCACTTCAATTTGAGGTGCAGAAGTTGGTGTCAAGCTCACTTGATAGGATCTCGGAAAACGTTCGGTTATCTTAGTGAGAATCTAATTTCCAAACCGCCTGAATGGAAAAGTATAGATCAAAACAAAGGCGGATTTGGAACCAAAGTTTGGGATCCTGGAAAATACTCTGATATTCATCACCCCGGGAGTCTGAAATTCTGTTTGAAGCTGCTCAGAAGCTTCACATGTCTAGTTTGGGACCTCGGAGGCTATTGGCATTCCAAGCATTGGTGGAGATTTTTCGATGAATTTAAACATAAGCCGCCATAACAGGAAGCTCATCGAATGTACAACTTAAGGACTTTAACTAAAAGTGCTAGGTGGGAGACAACCCACCATGGTATGATCGTTCCTTCCTCATTTTTATTTGTTTTCAAGTTTTATTTTATTTTATTATATTGAACCTGGAATTTTGCATAACATTCATATTAGCATTGCATTCTGCATACTGCATTATTAAAAAAAAAAATCACGCACGCGACGCGGCAGCGTCGCTGACGCATCCGCGTTACCAGTGCGTTATGAAGAAAAGAAAGTTAAACAGAGAGTCACGTGAAAGCGTGGCTGGAGGCGTGCCCGTGGCACAGTTTGCACACGTGACCCCATCATTGACGCGCCCGCGTCCTATGGAAAATAAGCCTCCCACGCATCCGCGTCACCCACGCGGCTGCGTGCCATGGAAATCGACGTCAAAAAGGTGCATGACTGAAAATTGTGCTGGAATTGGGCTGGACTCGTGCTAGAAGCCCAAGCTCTCCCACGTGAACGCGTTTCCCACGCGGCCGCGTCGTCTTTCAAAAATGGCCATCCACGCGATTGCATCACCAACGCGACCGTGTCACCCAGATTTTCGGCAAAATGCACTTCAAACAGAGAGTTGTGGGAATACGAGGCTGCACTCGCGCCACTAGCACAAATCAAGTGACGTGATCGCGTGACCCACGCGTCCGCGTCCCCTGACCTTATTACGAACCACGCGGCCGCGTCACCCACGCGACCACGTCGCCAGCGTCACACACCTTAACCTAATATGCCAAAATATTTTATCTTTTCTTCCCCAATCCTAATTTTTCCTTTCTTACTTACTTATTCTTCCCTTCTTTCCCTTCTCATTCTTCTTATCTTTCATTTTCTTTTACTTAATTGTATACTTTCATTCATTGCATTATTTTCATTGGTGTTGGAATTTTATTTGGGTCATTGTTTTTCTATATTTTTGTGGATTATTTGACAATTATATATTACTTTTTAAAGGGTTGCTTGCATGTTCTAGTTAATATTTTCAATAACATATTCACCATGCATGCTAAGTGTTTGTGAAAAAGGCCGTATGGCATTGTGCATTATTTTGAATTATTCTCTTCTATTCAATGCTTGCTTTTCACAAATTTCCTTTACTATTTTATTAATTAAATATAATTTTCAATACAAACGTTATTGTTAGTTTCTCACGACTAATAATACATCTAGGCTTTTGATGCTTGATCTATGCTACTCATGCCTTTGCCAGCATGCCAATAAACATCTTGCATTTACTTGCCTCAATTTATCATGCCCTGTTTCTATTGTTGTCCTAATTTCATGGAGTCGCGACCATGTTTTAATGACATTCTTCTTTATTTTGGCATGATTCTTACTAGTACTGCCCTCTCCCTTGCTCTACCCCTTTGACTTCATGTCCCTTTCTCTTCTCCCTTTTTCAGGCTGGCCACCAGAACGGGTAAAGAGAAAGCTTCTACAACGAGCAACAGCTGAGGAACCACACACCCACCCACCTGTACATCTCAGCATACACCGAGGACGGTATAATCTTTAAGTGTGGGAAGGTCGATACCGATCTCCACGGGTTAGTTAGTCCCTTCTCAACACCAATTTTTGTTTTTCATTGTTGCATTTGCTTGTTTGATTGCATGTTTATTTTTTTGTGTGCATATTTTACCACTTGGTTAAAGTAATAATTTCTTTTTCAAGAAATTTTTATAATATTTCACTAATTTGAATAAAACTTGTTTGAAGAAATATTATTTTGGAACATAGCTTAGAGCTCGAACACACAAAACCAGTGAGATTTTGAGCCTATTTGATTGGTTGCATTCTATCAACCAAAATTTTATTTTTGATGTGCGTTTCTCTCTCTAAAATTGTGATCTTTGTCTTGCTTAAATTCTATATTTCCATTGTTTGATGTATGTATGCACTGATATGATTGAGGCCTTTGTTTTACTAAGCTTACATGCCCATATGGCCTTACCCTTTCATTATCCTTTGCAAACCAATTTGAGCCTAATATACCCATTTATTCTTTACTTTAGCTCATTACTAACTCTAAGCGGAAAACAATAATGTCCTTAATTTGAATCCTTGGTTAGGTTAGACTAGTAAAAGTGCTCATGACTTAAGTGTGCGGAAGTTGGGTTTGAAATTATTTGGTTTGAATTATTGGGTGTTGTATATTTTAGTGAAAATGTGCAAAATAATAGTTGAGCACATATTATTGCATTCAATACTTTAATCATATGCATTGAGAAAAAATAAAAAGAAAAAGAAAAAAAGTGAAAAAGAAAAAGAAATTAAAAGAACAATTAATAAAAGGGGACAAAATGCCCCAAAGTAAGTGTTGGTATCAATGCATATGTACTAAACTCAATTTTAGGATGCATGAACATGTGGAAAGCACAGTTAATGGGAAGTTAGATTTTGCATTTTAATTAAATGGATTATCTTAAGTTAGGTGGAAAGTTTATGTTAATTAAGGATTCGGATTGTAGTCCACTTGGCCAAATACAATCCTACCTTGACCCTAACCCCATTACAACCCTTAAAAGACCTCTTGATTTGTGTATTGGTGCATTAAATTTTTGTTGATTGTTAGATGAAGAGCAAGCTATAGAAAGCAAGATTAGTAGAGAATTGAGAGAATTGACCATTGACACTTGAGAGTTAGAATGATATACACTACCAGTAAGGGTTCACTGCTTAATTCTATGTTCCCTGCTTTCATGAGCTATCTTCTTCTTGCAAGTTATCTGTATTGTATTTTGTGATTTGAATTAGTGAAATCTAGTTCATATTTATTCTTGAAAGATTTAATTACTTTTTCTCCAAGTAGGTAGAATCATCTTTTCATGTAGTTACATTCATATAGATAGGTTGCATTTCATACATTCTATCATTCATCTTCACTCCTTTATAGCTTCTCTTGAGCTTAGCATGAGGACATGCTAATGTTTAAGTGTGGGGAGGTTGATAAACCACTATTTTATGGTTTATCTTGTGCTTAATTGAGTGGATTTTATCAATCTTTCATACATTTATTCATATGATTTGCATGTTTTACAATTCCTTCCCAGAATTTGTTCTATGATTGAAAACATGCTTCTTTGGCTTTTATTTTCTTTTATTTAATCCCCTCTTATTACCATTAGATGCCTTGATATGTGTGTTAAATGATTTCAGGGATTACGGGGCAAGGATGGCTTAGAGGATGGAAAGGAAGCATGCAAAGTGGATGGAATACAAGAAGTTGAAGAAACTGCAAAGCTGTCAGCCTGACCCTCTCGCACTAAAACGACCATAACTTGAGCTACAGAGGTCCAAATGACACGGCCTCCACTTGCGCTGAAAAGCTAACATCCGGGGCTTCGATTTGATATATAATTTACTATAGTGGACGCACAGATAGGCGACGCGAACGCGTTATCTATGCGGACGCATCGCATCTGCGAAAATCAGCTTGGCAGATTTCGCAAATAGCGAATTCTGGGCTATTTCCGGCCCAGTTTCAAGCACAGAAAACACAGATTAAAGGCTGCAAAGTGGAGGAATGAAGGAGACACTTGAGATTAGGCTTTCATAATTCATAATTTTAGTTTTAGATATAGTTTTTAGAGAGAGAGGCTCTCTCCTCTCTCTTAGGATTTAGGTAGGATTTTTAGAAATTAGGATTTAATTTGACTCTTCATCAGGTTCAATATTTCCTTTACTTTACATTTATCTCTTATTTTAGATACTGTGCTTTTATTGGTATTTGATTTATGTTGCCCAATTGGCTTATGAACTTTTCATGTTAGGATTATATATTATTGAGATGTTTTTAGATTTATGATTTCAATTTCTTATCCTGTTGGTCTTGGTTAAGAAATCAGTAACTCAGGAGTTATCTTAGCTCAACATAATTGATAACTGTTATCTTTGCTAATTGAACTGAACTTCAATAATCCCAACCTTTTTCTTAGGAAATAAAAAGGATTCAAAGGTCAAATTAATTAGTCCCTTGACTTTCCTTTGCTTTAGCAAAGGTCAACTAAGTGGAATTAAGATTCAACTTTCATTATTATTGACAAGAATAACTCTGTCTGGACTTCTAATTTCTCATACCTTGCCAACATGTTTGCTTTACAGTATTTATTAATTTTAATTGCCATTTAAACTAATTGCCATATTCGTTCCTCATTCTCAAAAGCCCAATTTAGAATCTCCATAACCAATAATAAGAACATACCTCCCTGCAATTCCTTGAGAAGACGACCCGAGGTTTAAATACTTCGGTTATCAATTTATTTAGGGGTTTGTTACTTGTGACAACCAAAACGTTTGCACGAAAGGATTTCTGTTGGTTTAGAATTTATATCTACAACGTGACTATTTTTATAAATTTCTTTACTAGCAAAAATCCTAACGTCATAATTCTATGAAACTAAGGCCTTCATATAGGCTCTCCTAAATTACAAACTTAAATGAAATTAAAAGCAAATTACAACGAAATGAAAATAAACTATTCTAGACTCTTCTTGTGGCCTTGATTTATTGATAAGTGTGGCTTGAATGTGAGTTGGAGTAGGCTTGGTTGAAGGTTGGGGGCTGCAGGGAGAAGTTGGCGTGTGGTTCCAAGTGCCCACTTGATTTTGCCCTTTGGAGTATGACCCACTTTGCAACGTTGAAAGTATAGAGTTGGTTGGGCTTCAAAATGAATGTCCACTATAAAGTATTATATATTGTTGGAAAGCCCTGGATATTAGCTTTCCAACACTTTTGGAATCAACTCATTTGAACCTCCATAGCTCAAGTTATGCCCATTTGAAGGTGGATAGGTCAGTTTGTCAGGTAGCCGGGCGTGCCATGCCCACTCTCTGGCGTGCCACGCCCATATATTATGAAACTGGCATGCCACGCCCACTCTTTGGCGTGCCACACCTTAAATGATGCTCTCTAGTCATTAGAACTCGCGTGCCACGCCCAGAACCCCAAGTGGCACGCCATAGTGAGATTCTTGAGCTGGCGTGCCATGCCTTCGATACCAAGTGGCACACCTAGGTTTTGCAATGCTGAAATAATGGCCTTTTTCACCTCTGGTTTTAACGTCCACCCCAAAGTATTATATATCGTTGAAAATCTCTTGATGTCAGCTTTTCAACGCCACCAAAATTAGATCATTTGGACCTCTACAACTCCAGTTATGATCCTTTGAAGATGAAGAGGTCAGGCTGGTAACTCTGCAGTGACGTCTTTTTCTCCCTGTGTTTTCGGGGTTAATATTTTCATCAAGTCTAGTTTCCATTATAATATGTTATATATGATTGAAAAGATCTGGATGTCTAATTTCTAATGGCACTGGAATCATCTCATTTAGAGTTGTATAACTCAATATATTTGCATTTGAATAAGAGGATGTTAGGGTGGCATATGCCCCGGGGTGCCATGCCCATAGTAGGGCTCAAAATTATTCCTCTGGAATTTAAGCCTGGCGTGCCATGCCCATGACACCAGGTGGCACACAAACTTGGCGTGCCACGCCCATAGCATCAAGTGGCACGCCCATGTTGGAATTGCATTCTATCAAGTTTGGCGTGCCACGCCTAGAACCCAAGTGGCACGCCCAAGTCACAATTAAGGTTGGCGTGCCACGCCTTTGACATCAGGTGGCACACCCATGTTGAACTCTTCAATCTCTCTTGCTGCAATGTTGGCCTGGCGTGCCACGCCCGGAGCTCCAAGTGGCTCGCCCATTGATGAGAATTGGCTTCAAAGTTTGGCGTGCCACGCCTAGATTCCAAGTGGCACGCCCATTGTGTTTTTTCTCCTTTTTATTGCTCTTTTTACCTGAAATTTAGCACAAACTCATTTCAAAGCAATGTACCAATATATATATCATTTGATGCATGGAATTGCATTGATTCAATGAGATTATGCTCCTTTTATGGCTCTTTTTTGATAAGAAAAAGGGTACATGATGCGCAGTCATCACAACACCAAATTTAAGCTTTGCTTGTCCCCAGCAAATGAAGAATCATGCAATAAAGTTTGACAAACCAAGATGAGAAGAGTAGCAATTTTTATGTTCATGGTTGGCTAGTTTCTTATGCATGCTACAATCACAAAAGAAATTCAAATGATTGATGCTTCTATCTAGCTCATTTTATGAAATCTTTTTCTTTATGTTCCTTCCTTGAAACAAGCTTTTTATTCTTTTCTTAGCTTAGCTACTTGGGTGCTTTGCACCATTTGTTGAAAGCTATGACTCTAAATGCTTTGTTTTCAAGTATTACCACTTGATACATAAGCACCACAAGCATTTAATTAGAGGACTCTTTTAGCTCATTTGTTTCTTTTCTTGACTCCTCTAATCATTGATGCTCAGAGCCTTGAGTTTTGAGGGAGTGCTTTGCACTTGAGCCTAGCCTTGACTCTAAGTGTTTTGTTTTTAAGCTTTTTGCTTGATACATAAACACCACAAGTACTTAACAAATGAATTATCATTGGTACTCAGAGCCTTCAGCTTTCTCATTCTTTGCCTTTTTCTTTTCTTGCCTTATTTGCAATTTGTTTCTTCAAGGTTTTCATGATTTCAAAAATTTCATAAAATGTCCTAGATGAAAACAAAAATTAAACAAATTCAAATGCAATTGAGCAACAATAATCATGCTAGCCTTCCAAAACTTATATGCCCATGCTAAGTTCTTAAAGGACCTTGTTTGTTTATGATCATGATACTTATTTGCTTTTGAACTCACAAAAATTCAAGATGGTAGTTGTTCATACCCTGACCGGGCTCCTCCAACTCGGCAAAATCCATGAAAGGTCCGACCTCGTCCCAAGGCCCACGCCTGAGGTCGGACCTCGGACAATAAAGCTAAGAAGGCCCATCAAAAGGAACGCAGCCCAAAACCTAAAGGCCGAAAAGGCCTAGGAAAGGCGGTTCCACAAAGATAGAGATAAAACTCCCAAAAGATAAGATAAGATAAGAATATCTTATCCAGGGAAGATCACAGCCAACTACTATAAATACACTGGAGCACCCAGGTATGGCATACATTCCACATTCTACACATATCTGCTTGGACCCATGCTAACTTAAGCATCGGAGTGTCATTGCAGGTACAACCCCCAACCACTCTGCATATCAAAGCTCGGGTCATCAGTTCCCCCACCTCGGGCTTCTCCAAGGCGACCGAGCTACACGTTTCAGGTAACCCTCGGAACAGAAATAATGTTAGCTCAAGTGGTGAGTGCAACAAGGAAAGAGGAAGGGCAAGATGAGGAAGCCTCTGTGTCAAGTAAAATTTCAATAAAAAAAGAGGTGGTGGAAATATTTGAACCTGAAACTGCACTTGAGATGACAAGAGAACCTGAACACTCACAACCTCCTCAAACTCCCCTGGACCAAAGATGCTCAACACTGATCGAAAAATATGAAGAGGAGATGAAGAAAGCTTGGGAAGATCAACAAACCTCCTCCATGAAAGAGATATTAAAGCAAATGTTGAGTGTAAAAGAGGAAGTGGAAGAACAAGCTAGTGAGGAGGATACTCAAGAGAAGTCAAACTCAAGTGAAGCAGAGAAGTACATAGAAGAAAAACTCATGGAACCACCAATGCAAAAAGCCCTGGATGAATACAAAACTCCAATAATCACACAGCAAACAAGTCTTGAATTCAAAGAAGTGAAGG
>NW_026264909.1:698515-699050 GCF_000817695.3 Arachis duranensis
TTAACCCGAGGTGTACTCTTTTTCCCTACCAGGGTTTTTTAATGAGACACCCGGTTAAGTAAGACACCCGACCTAGTCAAGGGTAAACACTCTGTAAATATTCTTTCTTTTTTAATACTAATCAAATTTTTCTATTTTTTCCTCATGATGAAACAAATCCTAGAAAGTACCCCGCCAAGGCGCATTAATTTATGCTCGGCAAAACGCAAAAAATCATTTGCCAAGAGACCACACAAGGTCGGCAAAGATAAAGCGACGAGGTTCAAATTAATGTGAGAAGTTATAAAGTAACTCTGAAAAGGCTCAAAAAAGCCAAATAAAAAGAGATTACAAAAATAACTTAAAAAGGCCGACCAACAACAAGGTCGGACCCAACAAAGGAGGTACTCGAAACACCCGAGGTCCGAGGAAAAGCCCGGATCCACAGAAAGAAGCCTTAAAACGGCGAAAACAGAGATTTCGAAAACGCTTACTAGAAAGTTGCTATACAACTAAAAAGTACAAGCGAAAAAACGAAAACAAAGATTTCGAAAAC
>NW_026264909.1:700801-723589 GCF_000817695.3 Arachis duranensis
ACTTCATGGAATCCGCCTGAGAAGACATCTCTGCAGAAATAAAAGAAAAGGATTACCACAACAGAAATTCCACCAAAAACAAGCAAAACCAAAATACTAAAAAAGATGAATCTCGGAAGAGGTCGGGAACTACCTAACTCGGAACGGAGAAGGCTTGGATCTCCCAACATTTTCTTCGTGTCCAAGTGAGGTGCCCGACCCCATAAACTGCTTACCACACCTACAAAAGCCTGCTCCACCTCATCTAGACTCTCAAAGGTATACTTAACAGACACTACAACAAAGAGGAAAAGAAGGCTCCCCACTCTCATCTAAAAAGAAGGGTCGGACATCTCCAGTAGCCCGGACCTTGAAATAGAAGTTCTTAAAATCGTGAAAGGACTCATCATACAGGGTACAAAACTTTCTTCCCTGGTTAGCCCTAAAAGAGACCCAAGATACCTTCCCTCCACCTGACCCCGGCTTCGTCAACACAAACAAATAGGAAAAAAGAGAAATAGAGGGAGGGACACCCAAAAACTGGCACAAAAGTTGGAACAGCTTTAAAAATGCCCAGGAATTTGGATGGAGCTGCGTAGGGGCAAGGTTACAAGACCACAACACCTCGGACTCCAGGTCGGTAAAAGGAAGTCGGACATTCAGCTTAGAGAAGAAACAGTCATAAGCATAAAAGAAGAGCTTCTCGGAACTGTCTAAAGGCGGGAAGCACACTCTCTCCTCGGAATCCGGGGCTACTAACTCATAATCCCTCTCAGATTCTCTATCTTCACATATGCTACATTGCCTACGGAACCTAGCTAAATACTCAGAATCTACCACAGAAGGAACTCTTAGGGGAACGGGATCTACCCAACCAAGACCACTCGGAATCTTGGTCGACATTGCTTGAAGAACCTTTCGAGACATAAAAATCTTGCCTACAAAGAAGAATACAACAGCAAGGCAAAAATCACATAAAGGCAGACAGCGAAAACCCATTCAGCAAGGCGAGAAAACCAAGTTCTTTTAGAAGAAAATACAGAAACCCGAAAACGAAATACCAAGAGAAAAGAGCCCCCCCCACATACAAACAACCAAAGCAATGGCGGCGCCTCTTTTCGGGGCAAACCCAGGCATAGAAGAAAAAGAAACAGAAGCATATGTGCGCAAAGAAAATGAAGACGAGAACAAACCTGGAAGAAAGGAAGAAGACGACAAGCTCCGATGCAAGGAGAACGAAAACGGCGGCGCAGAGGAAACCCCGGAAAAATGCACAGAAAAAATCGGAGAAGAAGAACAAAGAAGGAGCGGCGCTCGAAGGAGAGGTGGCGAAAACTCAGAAAATGGAAAGGGAACAGAATAAACGAAGAAAATGAGGAAAGGGGCAAATAAATAATGCCTTCACAGAGCCCGAACGGAAATCGAGGAGAAACGGTAAAAAGCAATAAATGCTAAAACGGCCGTTTTCAAATTTTGAAAAAACTACTATGCCCGAGCTCGACCTCCCAAAAAGGACGAACTCGGGCAGGGGCACTGTTCATACCCTGACCGGGCTCCTCCAACTCGGCAAAATCCATGAAAGGTCCGACCTCGTCCCAAGGCCCACGCCTGAGGTCGGACCTCGGACAATAAAGCTAAGAAGGCCCATCAAAAGGAACGCAGCCCAAAACCTAAAGGCCGAAAAGGCTTAGGAAAGGCGGTTCCACAAAGATAGAGATAAAACTCCCAAAAGATAAGATAAGATAAGAATATCTTATCCAGGGAAGATCACGGCCAACTACTATAAATACACTGGAGCACCCAGGTATGGCATACATTCCACATTCTACACATATCTGCTTGGACCCATGCTAACTTAAGCATCGGAGTGTCATTGCAGGTACAACCCCCAACCACTCTGCATATCAAAGCTCGGGTCATCAGTTCCCCCACCTCGGGCTTCTCCAAGGCGACCGAGCTACACGTTTCAGGTAACCCTCGGAACAGTAGTCATAATGTCATCACAACATGTTACACTTCAAAAATCAAGCTATGCTTATTTACAAGAAGCAATCACACATGCATATAAAAGAAATAGAAGACAACTATGCAATTTAAAAATGCTGGAAACAAATAAGAGGAAAAGGAACTTTAACACCTTGTAGCTCATCTTCATTGTTGTCATTTTCCTCCTACTCCTTCCTTCCCACACCAAACTTAGAATGATTGCTTGTCCTCAAGAAACAATTAAAATAGTGGTGATAGGGTTTATGATGGTTTATGAGTGTCTTTAACAATGAAATATGAGTGATGCATGTGCTCAAATAAGCAGAGTTAAGGATACAATAAGGGCACAAGAAGTAAAACAAAGACAATATGATTGCATAACCAAGAGGGTGTTGTTGGATATATTGCATAGAAAAATAAGTGGCACACCAAACTTAATGTGACACTTTCTCTTGAAATTGATGCAAGTATCCAGAAAGATTGAAAATCAAATTGTTGCATGGCAACACCAAACTTAGAATGCAATCATATGCTAAATTATTGAAAGTAAACAAAGCAAGGAAAGAAAAATGTTACCTACGGTTGGGTTGCTTCCCAACAAGCGCTCTTTTAATGTCATTAGCTTGACATGTTATTCTCAACTTTCTTCCTCTTCTTCCAATTGATTAATAGAAATGACCTCAGAGGAGTATATGAGAAGCTTGATGCCCCTTGTTTTGAGTGCCTCCCAGCAAGCTTTCTTTTGTTGTTAGCTTGAGTGAACTTGCTTGTTGGAGTAGGGGTTGGATTGTTCTTTAACCATCTTTTTTTCATGGATATAATCATTTGTTTCTTGGTCACAATCCTTATTCCAGTGCTTTGGTTGATTGCCTTCACTTCTTTATTTTCAGAACATGGATGTTGTGAAATGGTTGGAGTATCCTCTTTATCAAGAACTTATTGGAATGGTAGCTCTCTTGGTACAAAGATCTCTTTTTCTTGCTCTACCAATTCCTCATTTTCACCCTTATTAAGTACTTATCCACTCCTTAGACTGATGGCATGATATTCTTCCCCTGTCCTTGGGAAGACATTGGTTGGTTCATCAACAAAATGTTGTGCCAATTGTCTCATTTGCTCTTCTTGATTTCTCCTTGAGATTTCCATATCTTCAATCACCTCTCTTATATTTTGCCTTAAGAACTCACTGAGTTGGGCAATGAAGAGGTATCTCTTGGAGAGTTCTTCTATTACAACTTCTAGAAGATTTTGTGGAGGTGGATAGGTTGGACAATTATGGGGTGATAGTCCTTGATGAATGTAGTATGCAGCATTAAAATCCCTTCCCCAGCCATAAGTTGAGTAGTGATCAAAATATGGACCAATTTGTGGCTCTAGAAAGAACCCCGTTTCATGTTCTTGAAACTCCCACCCACCATGAGCATAATAACGTGAGTCATTCTGTGGTGGTGGAAAGTTTCTCATGAAATTTGATTGATCATTTTGTGGTATTGGAGCATATCCCAATTGGGTGGATTGCTCATAATTTATCACTTCTTGGTGATATTCCCAGCCACGATTAGGATAATGACTTGAATTATTTTGTGGTGGTGGGCAATATCCCATATAATATGATTGATCGAAAGATGAGGTAAACTCCATTTTTACTTGCAAAATGCTTTGTCTCAAACAATAATCACCAAAAGAAATTGGAATCCCCATTATCACAGATGAGGGATTCATAGTGAGGAAATAACACAAACACCTTACTAGCAAGAGAAAATTAAAAGTAATTAAATGACAAAAATAAAAAGAAAGAAAGAAAATGTCTAATCTAGGTAATCAACCAACCGGTAGTTTGTTAATCATAATTAATCCCCGGCAACGGTGCCATAAAACTTGATGAACCGGAATTCACTATCCACATATAATGAATCCGTTCTTTGGCAAGCACACCAAATTGGTCATCAAGTAATAACCCACAGTGGAGTGGGATCGTCTCCATATAGATTAATTGGATTAAGCAAGCAATAGTTGATTAATTATCCTAGTTAGACAAGCACAATTGGAGAGATAATCAACAAGGAAATGTAAATGACATGAAAGTAGAGGAAAGCAATAAAGTGCAAGAAAGTAAATGGCAAGGAAAGTAAAGAATAAGAAAGTAAAGTGCTGAAAATGTAAAGTGCAAAAAATATAAAATACCATAAAGTAAACAAAAGAAAGAAAGATAAAATAAGCATTGGGATCAAGAGATATTGCATTCTATGGATTAATTGATTTCATCTCATCTTCAATCATGCAACTCATTAACCTCTTGGCAATCATGATTGATTGAGCCCCAATATCTTGGTGACTCAATCTCTCAAATCTTGATCAATAGCCAATTCCTTGTACTAATTGCTCATGAGAAGAGATGAAGAATGATCCCTGATTATACCGCACATCATCATAGGTCCAAGTAGAGGGGGGATTATATGTCACGTATCCCATCACAAAACCCAAATTCTACTCAAGTGTGAGAAGGAATTTCAAGCATGGTTTCATGTTTCCTTTCCCAAGGTTCCCATAAAACCCAATTGCATTCAATCTCTTTTCCAAGATAATTGAATGCTAGAATGATGAATGAAATCCTCTCTAGTAAATCGAAAAGAGATGAATAGAAGAAGAAGAATAAAAACAATCAATGCATTGAAAAATAATAGAGCTCTCTTTCCCAATGGAAAGAGTTAGTAATTTATAACTAAATTATTTACAAGGTAAGAATAAAAAGAGAAGAAACTGATGGTGAACGGAGAGGGTCCTAAGACTTCCCCCAATCCAGGATGAGTAATTCTATGAAACTAAGACCTTTATATAGACTCTCCTAAATTACAAACTTAAATGAAATTAAAAGCAAATTACAATGAAATGAAAAGAAACTATTCTAGACACTTCTTGTAGCCTTGATTGATTGATAAGTGTGGCTTGAATGAGAGTTGGCGTGGGCTTGGTTGAAGGTTGGGGGCTGCAGGGAGAAGTTGGCGTGTGGTTCCAAGTGCCACTCGCACTTGATTTTGCCCTTTGGAGTATGACCCACTTTCCAACGTTGAACGTATGGAGTTGGTTGGGCCTCAAAATGAATGTCCACTATAAAGTATTATATATTTTTGGAAAGCCCTGGATGTTATCTTTTCAACATTTTTGAAATCTACTCATTTGGACTTCTGTAGCTCAAGGTATGCCCATTTAAAGGTGGATAGGTCAGTCTGTCAGGTAACCCGGCGTGCCACGCCCACTCTCTGGCGTGCCACGCCCATATATTATGAAACTGGTGTGCCACGCCCACTCTTTAGCGTGCCACACCTTAAATGATGCTCTCTAGCCATTAGAACTGGCGTGCCATGCCCAGAACCCCAAGTGGCACGCCATAGTGAGATTCTTGAGTTTGGCGTGCCACGCCTTCGATACCAAGTGGCATGCCCTAGTTTTGCAACTCTGAAATAATGGCCTTTTTCACCTTCAGTTTTAATGTCCACCCTAGATTATTATATATCTTTGGAAAGATCTTGATGTCTACTTTCCAATGCCACTGGAATCAGATCATTTGGACTTCTACAACGCAAGTTATATTCCTTTGAATATGAAGAGGTCAGGCTGGTAACTCTACAGTGACGTGTTTTTCTCCTTGTGTTTTCGGGGTCAATATCTTCATCAATTTCAGTGTCCATTATAAAGTATTATATAAGGTTGGAAAGATCTGGATGTCTAATTTCTTATAGAACTAGAATCATCTCAGGCTGGCATATGCCCCGGGGTGCCACGCCCAATGCTTGGCGTGCCACGCCTATATTGGGGCTCAAAATTACACCTCTGGAATTTAAACCTGGCGTGCCATGCCCATGACACCAAGTGGCACGCCCTCTTTGAGATCTTGGCTTCACAAACTTGGCGTGCCACGCCCATAGCACCAAGTGGCACGCCTATGTTGGAACTGCATTCTATCAAGTTTGGCGTGCCACGCCTAGAACCCAAGTGGCATGCCCAAGTCACAATTAAGATTGGCGTGCCACGCCTTCGACATCAAGTGGCACACCCATGTTGAACTCTTCAATCTCTCTTGCTGCAATGTTGGCCTGGCGTGTCACGCCCAGAGCTCCAAGTGGCACGCCCATTGCTGAGAATTGGCATCAAAGTTTAGCGTGCCACACCTAGATTCCAAGTGGCACGCTCATTGTGTTTTTCCTCCTTTTTATTGCTCTTTTTACCTGAAATTTAGCACAAACCCATTTCAAAGCAATGTACCAATATATATATATTTTGATGCATGGAATTGCATTGATTCCATGATATTATGCTCTTTTTATGGTCCTTTTTGATAAGAAAAAGGGTACATGATGCGCAGTCATCACAAGGCCCTGACTTGTTCAGGAAGTCCCTAAGCTGGCACCCGGGCTTGCCTAGACTCTATACTCACCTAGTCCCTCTAATCTACTAAAGCGAGTGAAAGAACGTTCTAAGTCTTCAAAACTCAAGTCAGGTGGATCGTCATCAAAAGGTGAAACATCATCTAATACTCCTCCGCACGATCAGTCATTGCCATATGATGTCTCTCTGGTTCCTCATCAAGCAGCTACATAACAGGAGTCTCGCACACAGGATTTAAGTTAAAGTTTGCATACAAACAGGGTGTAGACGTTGGCTGGTCTCACAGTATATACATATAAATAGAGAACGAGATTCACCCTAAACTCAGAAGACTATCTAGAGCAGAATCTTTTTTGTGAACGGTCATCAGTGAACTACGGACGGCCGGACGGGTACTCATGCTTCCATCTGAAGGGGGAAGGGATAGAGAAGGGGTAAGAACTAGAGAGTTCTTAGTAGGGTCGGGGTTATTAGTTAAGTTCATTAAGTCCGTGTTGTTTAGCAGACGAATAGCAAAATACTGAGAAGTAGTGAACAGAAGATACAGAATAATAGAGAAAATAGAAAAAAAACAGAAAGCATAACGCAAACAAAAGAATACAAGAAAATAAAACACAAATACAAAGAATAGAATACAAACAAATAAAGCATACATTCATTCAACAATCATAACAGAAGAAATGCACAAGCAAGTATGATGCATGTCTGTCCTATGCAGGCCATGAGCTCATGTGTCAATTTACACCCTGCATCCCGACATTACCTAGGAACAAGTCCCAGATATGGTTTCCCTTTGTGTCCTTAGTGCATACATGTCGGTGGTAAGAATATCACTCCTTCGTGACTACCCGGCAGTCGGCGCAAAGCTTGACCCCATAATATACGCACAAGGGGAAACAGTGATCCTCAGTTCGTGGGCATCCCCGAGATCAATTCAGAAACAAAACAATGATCCTCAGTTCGTGGGCTATAGCCGAGATCAATACTCAACAATACAGTAATCTTCAGTTCGTGGGTTATACCCGAGATCAACATACAACAGTTCGTGGGTTATTCCCATAATCATTGATTATCAGTTCGTGGGTTATACCCGTAATCAATGATTATCATTTCGTGGGTTTTTTCCGCACACAAAATAGTTAACAGTTCATAGGTTTCCCTGAGACCAACGATCATTCAGTTCGTGGGTACTTCCCATATTTAACATTATCAGTTCGTGTGTTTTACTGCTCTTCTCTCTCTGTATCTTTACTTAGCTCTGATTACTATTTTCTCTGTATCTATATTACTCTTTTTCTTTTTACTTATTTACTCTGGTCTGGTTACTCTATTTTCTGTATTTCTCTACTCTGCACTGATTTTTCTGCTAAACCTATGTATTTAAAGCTTATGTAAATTTCGGTATGAATAGTTAGCATGTCCCAAGTATAGGTTCATTAAGTCTATACTGAAACAGTTTAACTTTTCATATAATACCTAACCCTAGTCGCAACTCAAGGACTAACTATGTTGCCCTAGTTTGTTCACTAATCTCTGTCTATTTTTCTGTCATTAAAACTTTACAGACTTTTCTTTGATTTTTATCTTTCCTTTAACTTTTTATCTTTCTTTTTTCTTTGCCTCACTAATATGTTATTACCACTCCCTATGTGTTTTATGAAGGTAATTATGAGATTCTGCGTTTAAAGTTGTATTTCTAAAGCTTTTACACAAAACTGCCTTTTCCGCATTATTTTATTATTTTTATTAAAATATTATTTTTAATTAAATATTATTATTTAATATTTTATTATTATTAATTTTTGAAAATTAACTTAGCTTTTACTTTTAACCTTTAAAATTCACTTTTTACTACCCGTAACTTTTAATATTTCTACTTTAACCACCCTAACTTTCAGAAATTACCAAATAACCCCCAAACACCAAAAATTTTACTTCCTTGCCCTTTTAAGGATCTAAAGCTTGTTCTTCATTGTTCTTCATCACAGTCAAAGTGTTATTCATGTTCTTCGTAAATTCTTCATATTCTTCTCTGTTTTTACCCGTTTTTCATTCTTTTCAGCAACCGATTTTTATCATAATTCATAATAAATTAGCAGCCACTAAAACCCCATCTTATCTACATGATTTTAACACAAATTGAACCCCATTTTAAAGTTTAGGGTTCGAAATTCCAGCAGCCACAAGAACATGCATTCATAGCTTGAATATCATCAAATTTTCACCAAAATTTCAACAAGAATCACTCATATATGTAACCAATTTTTAGCACAGCCAAATCATACAACATTCACACAATTCAAACACAAATAATCAAGATTAATTTCGTGACACCCTACCTGGTTTTGCTGCTCCTAATTTGGTTATACTTTCAGGTGGTCCTTAAGCACTTTTTTCCTCCTAAATCACATCAAGAACAACTTTAAATCCACAAACCCTCAACTGACCAAATCTCTCTCAACACGTTAGGAAGGGATATCTCACCTTAGACTTGCTGGAAATTAACGTTTCTTGGCCCTCAAGTCAAGTTAAGCATGATTCCTAAGGAAGAACAACAAGAAAACACATGTTTTGCATGGTTTTCCTTGAAAACCAAATTGAAAGGGGAAAGGAACTGCCATCTCACCTTATTTCCATCCTTGATAAGTTACATGGTTATGTAGAGGAAGAAGAGATGATCACTTTGGTGAAATCGGAGTTTTGATTTGAGTTTTAGTTCAGAAGAAATCAAGCTTTGAAGATTTATGAACCAAGAACTTTCTCTCCTTTTTCTCTTGATTATTTTCAGCCACAATGAGCAAATGAGGCAGCCTTGGGGGTTTTGGGGGTGTAGGGTGAGTTGTGATTGGTTGGCTTGGAGGTGGATTAAAGTAATATTAAAATATGTCTGGTGTATAACTACTAAAACTAGGTGTATCGGAACACTTGTAAAAACATCTCTAAAAATTATTTTCTGAGCTACTAGCATAAATGACACTAGTAACATATTTAATATGAAAACAGAACATGTATTATGAGGCCTGAGCATTGCTAAAGTCATCAGAGAGTGCTGGTGCTAAGCTGCACTAGTAAACTGCAAACCCAGTTAAACCGATTTCCTGTTTTTAACTAAAATAGACCAGGTAAGCTTATAATATCATTTAAGCATCTTCTAATACTAATATAATGATAATATTGTACTATTATATCTCTTCTCTCATGAGTCGAGTCGGGTTCATCAAACTGAGACTATTTACGAAAAACTGAATCAAAACCCATAACCGATACGGTCCAAAAACTAGGTTCTTCGTAATTGCGTTATCGAGCTTGCCTCAGAAGGGGTTCTAGCTTAAAGATGACATAATGACAATGAGGATCGAGATACTTGTTGATATAGAAGAGGTGTTCTCTTTACTAATCTTCCGGAGAAATCTGTGCCTTTAGAAAATCAGGGTTGTTTTAGTCAACCAAAGGGATTCCCAGGTGTCCTCTTCGTGCTTCCTTGTTTGTTTCCTCCATGGGTGTCCTGTTGTGGTTCTCACTAAATTCCTTGTTTTCTTGATCTGTTTCTTGTGAGGGCTTAAAGACATTGAAGGTAAGTTGTTCATCATGTAACTTCAATATTAGTTCTCCTTGCTCCACATCTATAAGTGCTCTGGCCGTGGCTAGGAAGGGTCTCCCCAAGATGATTGGATGGATGTGACTCTCTTCCATCTCCAGGAGAACAAAATCTGTGGGAAAGAAGTAGTTCTCAACCTTCACCAACACATTTTCAGCCACTCCCATTGCTTGTTTTTGAGTTTTGTCAACCAATTAGATGATTACATCTGTGGGTGTTAGCTCATTGATTTGAAGCTTCTTCATGAGGGATAACAGCATTAAGTTGATGCTTGCTCCAAGGTCACAAAGTCCCCTATCAATCCTTGTTTATCTTATAGCACAGGGGATGTAAAAACTCCCTGGGTCCTTCTTTTTTGTAGGCAACTCTGTCTGAATGAGAGCACTGCACTCCTTATCAATAATTTCTTCTTAGTCAGCAGCTCCTTCATACACTTAATGTGTGAGGGCATTTGTTGGAGAGCCTTGATGAATGATATGTTTACATGGAGGGATGCAAATTAACATGTCGAGGAATCTTGAGTATACTTTCCCTTCTACACCCCCTTGAGTCTTTGGGGAAATGGTGCTTTGGGTGCATAGGGATTCAATACTTCCTTTTCCTCTGGCTCTTTTCTTTGTGTAAGCTCACCTCCTTGGTCTTTCTCGTCTGAATGCGCTTTTGAACCACCTTGGGGTGCCCTGATGGTTTGTTCACTTCTTCCAACTTCTCCTCATCACTTATAGTGACCATCTTGCATTCTTCCCATCTCACTTTCTTTGCTTCTCCTCTCAGATTTTTCTCTGTGTCACTTGGGAAGCTATCAGTAGGCTTAGGGATCTGCTGAGAGAGATATCCTACTTGAGATTTGAGCCTCTTGATGGTGTCCCCTTGATTCTTTATATTAGCTCGTACTTCATCCTTGAACACTCTATTGTCTTGAACTTCCTTGCATATGCCTTCGAGCAAGGTCTCAATTCTAGAGAGTCTATCTTCGGATGGTGATGGTGGGTTGACGTTAGAGGGTTGAGGCTGGCCATTTTGGGTTTGATATGGCTGCTGAGAAGTGTTGTCTGATGGGTGTTGATATGATCTCTGTGTGGAATGTCGGTATGCTGCATTATTGTTGGGGTTATGACGTCTCTGATCTTGGCTTTGGTCTTGTTGATTTCCCCACCCAAAGTTTGGATGGTTCTTCCAACCAGGATTGTAGGTCTTGGAGTATGGATCATGTGATTTCTTGGGTGAGTTCCCAACATAGTTGGCTTGTTCCCAATCACCTCCTTTCTCTCTATTCACTTATTCTTGAGCTGGTGGTGGGGTGGTGACTACTGCAACTTGGTTCCTCTCCATCTGCTTGGTAAGGTTAGCTAACTTCTTGGTGATCATCTTGTTTTGAGCTAGCAGTGCATCCATATGGTTCAACTACATTACTCCTCGAGTGTTGCTCCTCTCAGAAGCATAAAAGTAGTCATTCTCAGCTACAGTCTCAATGACATCTATGGCTTATTCAATGGTCTTCTTCTTGTTTAGAGATCCCCCGAAATAGTAGTCTACTACCTTCTTTAATTCGTAAGACAAGCCTTCATAGAAAATTTGTAATTGCACCCATTCATTGAACATGTCTAGCGGGCACCTTCTTGTCAAGTCCTTAAACCTCTCCCATGCCTCATAGAGAGGTTCACCATCTTGTTGCCTGAAGGTTTGTACCTCAGCTCTCAAACTGTTGATCCTTTGAGGAGGATAGAATCTCGCCAAGAACTTGTTCACCATATCTTCCCAAGTTGTTAAACTCTCATTCGGGAAGGATTCCAGCCATTTAGATGCTTTGTCCCTGAGTGAAAAGGGGAACAAAAGCAATCTATAGGTGTTAGGATGAACACCATTAGACTTCACAGTATCACATATTCTTAGGAAGGTGGTTAAATGTTGATTGGGCTCTTCTTGGGCATTTCCTCTGAATGAACAGTTGTTCTGGACAAAGGTGATCAGTTGGGGCTTCAGTTCAAAGTTATTGACATGTATGGTTGGTTTTTGGATGCTAGTTCCACAATTTCCTGGATTTGGATTAATATAAGAGCCTAGAACTCTGGTGTGTGTCTCCTCCTCATGGTGGTTTTCCATGTTCTCCTCCATGTCTGTCTCAAAATACTCATATTCTTCCTCAGTACCAATAACCTTCTTCCCTCTTTCTTCCCTCCTTAATCTAAGGAAGGTCCTCTCAGGTTCAGATTCAAAGGAGGTTGAAGCTCCTCTTCTTCTACCTGTCATATAATCAGCAGATTACACAAGCAAGAGAAAAGTGAAGAAATCACTCTAGTTAAGGTTACTGTTAGTGTGAGTTAAGCAATTTATCAAACAATTAGTGGATTAGTTGACAGATTTATGAATTAACTGAGAAAATAAAACAAAAGAAAATAATAAATGAAAATGGCTGAGACTGAAAGTAAATGATAGAAACAAAATAAGTAAAACAAAAGAAAATTGCTCAATCTAGTTATCCTCTAATTTAATCATTGTCGATACAAAATCAATTCCCGGCAACGGTGAGATAAACTTGATGCACGGAAACTTTTCTCTCAACAAATTTCCCTCGGCAAGTATATGAATTCTCATCAAGTAAAAACTCATAATAGAGTGAGGTCAAATCCCATAGGGATTTATTGGTCGAGCAATTTTAATTAGAGGAGTGTTCTAGTCAAGCTATGCCAAATTGAGTTGAGAATTGCAGAAACTTAAATGTGGGAAAGATAAATGACATGGAATGTAAAGTTGCAGAATCTTAAATGGGGAGTTGGGGAGGTGAGCATGAAAGTAAATAACAGAAAGTAAAGAGAATGGGTAAGATCAGATCAGAGATGGGGAATTCATTGGGTATAGGAGATGTTGCATTCTCCGGATCAAGTTCATATTCATCAATGCATTCATTGATCTCCTTGGCAATCTTAGGTGATTGGATCCCAATTCCTTGGCAACCCAATCTCTCTAAGCTTGAACAATTGCCCAATTCCTTGATTTAATTGCTCATGAGAAGAGATGAAGTATGGTCACTGATTATACCATATGTATTTCCAAATCAAAGTGTTGGTAGGATTATATGTCACTATATCCATCCAAACCCCAATTCGGTCCAACATGAGAAAGCATTTCTAGCATGATCTCCTCATTCCTCTTCTAAGGCTCAAAGGAGATCCAATTATGGAGAGTCTCTTTTCCAAGATAACTAACCAATTGGTTGAAGATCGAAAGCTTTCCAGCAAAATCAAGAGAAAAGAAAGAGGAAGAAGAATGAAAACTTTAATCGTTCCATCAAATTACAACAGAGCTCCCTAACCTAATGAAAAGGGGTTTAGTTGTTCATAGCTCTAGGAATGGAAAATAAGAAAGAAAAGTGCATTCTAAATAAAATAGAAAGTGTAGGTAAAGTAAAATATACAGAGTGTAGCTTCCAAAAATGCCAATCTCCCCTCTAGTTCAAAACTACCCCTATATATACGACTCTTCTGATCTTCTAGTTAGCTCTTAAAGTCCTGGATGTGGGCCGTTGATCTTTAGTTGCAGCAGATAAAGACTTTAGTGGGCTCAGCTTTGCTTGCAGAAAGAAGTTGAGTCAAGCATGGTTTACAGTTAGTCAAAGCATCAGTGGTGTTAATGTTAAGTATAGATTATGGTTCGAAGACGTTAGTGATACTGACTTTGTCACTAACGTCCCAACCCAATTGAGCTACGTTAACCCTAACGTTAGTGGCACTAACGTGACCACTAACATAGCTTTTCTAATTTTCGATAGCGTCATTGGTGCTGACTTTGCCAATGACGCTGCACCATTTCCCTTTCTCCCACGTTAATGGCCACTAGGCATGCCATGACTCGAAGGCGTCATTGACAATAACTTTGTCAATGACGTTGCAAAAACTCTTTCTCTTCCACATTAGTGCTCACGTTAATGCCATTAACGTGGCCACTAACGTGGGTATACTGGCTATCTCCAACGTCAGTGACAAAGTCAGTCTCACTGACGTTGGCTTCTTATCCCCCTTGCTCCATGTTACCTCTTACGTCAGTGGCATTAATGTGGCCACTAACTTATGTAAGCTTAGGCCTAGTCCAACGTCAGTGACAAATTCACTGTCACTAACGTTGACAATCCTTTGTTGCCCCACGTTGGAGCTCACGTTAATGGCATTAATGTGGCTCTTAACGTGGTTATTTGTGGCCTTTGCAACATTAGTAGTGTTGCCTTTACCACTAACGTAGGAGCTTCCTCTTTCTTCCACGTTAGTTCCGAAGTTGGTGTAGCTAATGTGGCAACTAACGTAGGTTGTGATGGCTTTCGAAGGCGTTAGTGGTGATAACTTTACCACTAACGTTGCAAGCTTGCTCCCTTTCCATGTTAGTGGTCATGTTAGTGATACTAATGTGGCTACTAACGTGGTTCTTCTATGCTTCCTTTGTCCTGAAATCAAATAAATAGGGTGCATCAAAGCTTTGTTTCAGGTAATGAGATCTTGCATTATATAAATTGGCATTCAACTCATGCATTATTCTCATGAAATCATGTAAAGTTCACAATGTTTTCTTGAATCAAGGTGTAAGTGTACATTCACCCAAAACCTGCTTATTTCCTAAGAAAATGCATGAAACTACCTAAAAACAGTAAAGAAAATGCTAGTGAAATTGGCCAAGATGCCCTGGCATCAGCAGTGCCTAATGTCTTTGAAGCATATCCAATTACAAAAGGATCCTTACCTGCGCACTGGGCCAGCGCCGCTCCTACAGCATGGTTGGAGGCATCACACATAATCTCAAAGGGTTGGCTCCAGTCTGGTCCTCTCACAATTGGAGCTTGAGTTAAGGTGATCTTCAGCTTATCAAATGCTTCCATGCATTCTTTACTCATGGATGAACTCAACATCCTTCTGCAGTAGTCTAGATAAAGGTAAAGCTACCTTACTAAAGTCCTTGATGAATCTGTAGTAAAAACCTGCATGGCCAAGGAGCGAATGGACTTCCCTCACGGAGGAGGGGTAAGGTAAACTAGAAATGACATCTACCTTTTTCTGGATCTATAGAAATGCCAGTACCAGAGACAACGTGTCCTAGAACAATACCTTGTTGGACCATAAAATGACACTTTTTAAAATTTAAAACAAGGTTTGAACTAACACACCTGTCTAATACTCTAGCTAAACTATCCAAGCAAAGGCTAAAAGAATCACCATACACACTAAAGTCATCCATGAAGACTTTCATACAGCTCTCAATAAGATCTGAAAAGATACTCATCATGCATCTTTGGAAGGTAGCCGGTGCATTACATAATCCAAATGGGATCCTCTTATATGCATACATTCCAAAGGGACATGTAAAAGTAGTCTTTTCCTGATCTTCAGGAGCTATATGAATTTGAAAATAGCATGTATAACCATCTAAAAAGTAGTAATGTGATTTACTTGACAGGCGATCAAGCATTTGATCAATAAATGCTAAGGGGTAGTAATCCTTACGAGTAGCCTGGTTGAGACGCCTGTAATCGATGCATACCCTCCAGGCGTTCTGCACCCTAGTCGCAATGAGCTCTCCATGCTCATTCTTTGTTGTTGTGACTCCAGATTTCTTTGGAACCACTTGTACTGGGCTACCCATTCGCTGTCTGAGATTGGTTAGATAATATCAGCTTCCAGTAATCTGGTCACTTCTTTCTTGACAACCTCTAAGATGGTGGGATTCAGTCTTCTTTGGGGTTGATGGACAGGCCTAGCTCCCTCTTCTAAAAGTATTCTGTGCTCACAAACTTAAGGGCTGATGCCTACTATATCCGCCAAGCTCTACCCAATTACTTTCTTGTGTCTTCTTAGCATACTAAACAATTGTTCCTCTTGTTAGAAAGTGAGTTCCCTTGTAATAATAACTGGGAGCTTCTGAAATGGGGTTCCTCTTGTTCCCTTGAGATGGGGTGGAAGGGGTTTTAACTCTAATCACTGCTCATGGCTAGGCACTTGATCATCTGGGACTGGTGACGGTTGTAATGTATCTTCGTCTTGTCCAGGGGGTGTCCCCACACTTGCATCTTGCTCCATGTGCCTTTCCTCTACTTCCTCCTGGTGAACTGCAGCTACAGTCTCATCAATGATGTCACACTGGAAGATGGAATGGTCTTCCGGAGGATGCTTCATAGCCTCATTCAAATTGAAGCTCACTGCTCGACCGTCTATCTCAAAGGAATAAGTTCCTAAGAATGCATCCAACTTGAACTTTGAGGTCTTCAAGAATGGTCTTCCAAGAAAAATGGATGACGGTCTTCCTGAGTCATTTTAGGGCATCTCCAAGATATAGAAGTCAATGGAAAATATAAGCCCCTTAATGCTCACCAGCACGTCTTCAGCAATTCCAACCACTATAATAATGCTTTTATCTGCTAATACAAAATGAGCTGCCGACCTTTTTAAGGGAGGGAGCCTCAGAGCATCATATATAGACAAAGGCATATACTCACGCACGCTCCTAAATCACACATGCAATCAGACAATATGACACCTCCAATGATACAGTTAACCATGCATGGACCTAGATCACTACATTTTTCAGATATACACCCCATTAAAGCAGATATGGAACTACCTAAAGGAATAGTTTCTAACTCATTAATTTTATCCTTATGCATTCATAAATCTTTCATAAACTTTGCATATTTAGATACTTGCTGAATAACATAAAAAAGGAGAACAGTTACCTCAACCTTTTTGAAGATTTCTACCATTTTTGGGTCAAATTCCATTTGCTTTCTGGGTTTCTTTGCACGGTGTGGAAATAGGATAGGGATGGCGTCTCTAGGAGCTTTAGCTTTTTTTGGTGCGCCATTTTCTGGATGAGTTACTTCTTCTTCAACTATGTCTCGTACTTCATCTTCCTCTTCAATATCCTCCATTTCAACCATGTCCTCAGTTGGGGCGTGTTCTTGTGGCTTTAGCTCCTTATGATTCTGCTCTTGCAGTGTGGTTCCAGACTTTAAGGTGATGGCATTGATGCCACCCTTGGGGTTGGGTAAGGTTTGAGAAGGAATTCCACTGGAGCTTGAAGGCTGGTTATTGGATTTATTTAGTGATCCAATCTGTGAGACGAGAGCTTGTAAAGTAGAATTCAGACTGTTTAAGGTAGAAGTAAGGTTGTTCTCCATGGTCTTCTGTCATTGATCAATAGAGTGTAGCAACTCGTCATTAGAAGAGGAAAAGGGTAAGTAATCTGAGGGATTTGCTGTTGGTTGTTTTGAGGCGCTTGGGAATGCCTTTGGTGAGGTGCTCTATAAGGCTGGTTTTGGTTCTATTGTCTGTTATTGTTGTTATTCCACCTCTGATTTCCATTGTTGTCTCTGCCTCCTCTGTTGTAGTTGTCCATCCATCCTTGGTTGGAATTTTCTCTTAAAACCTGGTTGGAGTTGTCCTGCCAACTTTGATTATAGTTTCAACCTTGGTTGTAGTTGCCGCCTTGTTGATAGTATCCTTGATTCGGGAGATCATATAAATTGTGAGTAGCTACCAAGGTGTTTTCCTTATGTTGGAGTTGTGGACACTCGTCAGTGTAATAACTATAATCAGCAAATATTCCGCATACTCTTTGAGGAACCAGTTGATGACTCTGTTGTGATGGGGGAGGCTGAGGTTGTTGTTGATTCAAGTGTATCTGCTTCAGTAAGTCAGTCATCTTACATAGACTCTGTGTGATAGCGGTAGTCTCACTGCTAGAGGAGACCTTTGCCACAGCCTTGTGATGGTTGTTCCTATGCTTGTGATTCTGAGTAGACTCAGCCATGTCAGTGATCAGTTGTCATGCTTCATCTGTTGTCTTGTACTTTTTCAGAGAACCATTGCTCGCACCATCTAATGTAGTCTTGTCCTGAGGCTTCATGCCCTGTGTGAAGTAGCTTATCAATACCAACTTGTCAATCATATGGTGAAGGCATGCATCTAGGAGATTATCGAAGTGCTCCCAATATTCATAAAGAGTCTCAGATTTGCCTTGAATAATTACTGAAATTTCTTTCCTCAGTCTATCAATAACATTAGCCGGAAAGTATTTTTCCCAGAATTCTCTCCTGAGCATGTCCCAGTTAGTAACAATTGCTTCAAGTTAAGTGTAGTACCACTCCCTCGCCTTCCCCTTGAGAGAAAACTGAAACATGGCTAGCAGAATAGAAGTCTCAATTGCACCATTACGCCTAACAGTAGAACAAGCTTTCTGAAAATCTTTGAGATGCTTTAGAGGCTCTTGAGCAGGTAAGCCATGAAACTTCGGCAGTAGATTGATTAGTGCAGTCTTCAGTTCAATATCTGTACCTAGATTTGGATGACGCGCTTGGAAAGGTGGTAGTGTAAAATCCGAAGCTCCTGCTTCCTAGAGAGTAGTCCTCCTGCGAGCTGCCATATTTTCTGCGTTCAAGTCAACCAAATCAGTAGAAAGGGAGCTTGATTCTTCCTTGAATGACATTTCAGATTCGTCCTCATATAGGACTAACCAATGCCAAGCTTGCCTTATATGTGAAATAAATCTTTCAATTTCATGATCAAATATGGGTAGGCTCAGATCAGGTAGTGAATGCGTCATTCAATGAAAGAAACATACAACTCATGGTAATAAAATAAAAGAAAATAAAATGCAAATAAATAAATTCCAACCAATAAATTAGCACACTGTTGCAACTCCCCGACAACGGCACCAAAAATTGACGTATGAAAAATCACCAATTTAGAGTTTATGAAGAAAACAGTGTTTTAAGTATAGCTCTTAACCAATGAAGATACTGCATATCAATTTAAAAGAGTTGTCACAAAATTTATAAATAAAATACTGGGAGTATGAATCCCAGGTCGTCTCGCAACGAGTTGACAAAAGTGTGCTATTTTATTGAGCAGAGGTTTTCCAAGGATTTTTAAGAGTTGAAAAACAGAAAGATAAATGATTGAGGATTTATATAATCAAATAAAAAGCCTTGAACAGGGGTAGATTAATTAGAAGTTCTATCCTTGTTGGAAATTCTCCAGTGTAGCTTCAAGAGGTTGTTATTTTCACTTAGTTAACCCTTACTAAATAAGGAAAAGTCAAGTGATTGAGCTAACTCTTATTTGCAAGTCCTAATCCTCTCTCTTGGGAAGAACTAACGTTAGTAAATAGAGAATTAGCCAATAACTTCCAAATTAACTAATCGTTTGTGCATTCCAACTTAAGGGTCTTCTTTTAATCAACCCCTAAGTCAACTGAGAGTTCTACTCCATTGACATGAATATAACTTTCACAGAATTATGAGAGGAATAAAAGTGAGACATGATAAACAGTAACTGAAAATCAATTAAAAGTAAAAATAGTCCAATTGTAACTCTGAATAAGGATTAAGGATATGAAAGAGTAAGGGACAAAGGAAACAAACTAGAATAATGGAAACTTCAACGGAGGTAGCAACTCTTCTCAATATCCCAATCAATAACAAAAATCAATAAAGTTATAAGAACTATGAGTGTGAAGAAAACCTAGAGGAAGTAGTGGAAAAATCTCTCTAGATTCAAAACTAAAACTAAAACTATGCAGAATGAGAATGTCTCTTGAGTCTCTGCTGTTCCCTGGCTCTAGTCTATGTTTATGGGCCGAAAATTGGATCCAAAACTGGCCTGAAATCGCCCCCAGTGTTTTTTTGCAACTGCTGTACGTCACGCATGTCACGTGTACGCGTCAGTCACGCGTGCGCGTCATTTGCAAAAACTCCTTGTCATGCGTACGCGTTGGTTACGCGTACGCGTCGTTCATCGTTTGCGCTAAACACGCGTGCGCATCAAGTGTACGTGCGCGTCGCTATGGAATGTTCCAAATCAGGCGCACGCGTCGGCCATGCGTGTGCATCATGTCTCGCTGGTCAGCTCCATCATTTCTTTGTGTCCCTTCCATTTTTGCAACCTTTCTTTCCATTCTCCAAGCCATTCTTGCCTTATGAATCCTGAAACCACTTAACACATAGATCATGGCATCGAATGGTATAGAGATGGATAAAAATCTACAAATTAAAGGCTCTAGCAGCAAGTTTTCAATCATAGTATTAAATGAGGAAGGCAAACGTATAACATGCTAATTACATGAACAGGTGTAGGAGAAAGGTGATAAAAATCACTCAATTCAACACAAGATAAACCATAAAATAGTGATTTATCAGGCACCAAAGTTGGAGCTAAAAGCTCTTCCTCCAAGTTTGAAATATGCTTACTAGGGTGATAATAATACATATCTAGTGCTCACTAACTCAAACCTAAATGAGGAATAAGAGGAGGAGTTAATCCAAGTGCTGAAACAACACAAGGATGCTATAGGGTGGACACTGGCAGATCTAAAAGAAATCAGTCCTTCAATGTGCATGCACAAGATCCTACTTAAGGACGGTGCAAAACCCTCAAGACAGCAACAAAGAAGGATGAACCCAATAATGAATGAAGTAGTCCAAAAAGAGGTGTTGAAACTGTGACAAGAAGGGGTGATTTACCCCATTTCAGACAGCTCTTGGGTGAGCCCTGTCCAAGTGGTTCCTAAGAAGGGAGGGATCACTGTTGTGCCAAATGAGAAGAATGAACTAATACCTACAAGAACAGTAATCGGATGCCATATGTTCATCGACTATAGAAAACTCAATGAGGCCACCCAGAAAGACCACTTTCGCCTATCCTTCATGGACCAAATGCTTGAAAGACTCCCAGGACATGAATACTATTGCTTCCTGGACGGCTACTCTGGCTATAACCAAATAGTTGTAGACCATAAGGATCAGGAGAAAACATCTTTTACTTGTCCCTATGGAGTCTTTGCTTATAAGAGGATGCCCTTTGGATTGTGCAATACACCTGCAACATTCCTATTTATGGACGACTTTTCTGTGTTTGGGTATTCATATTCTGATTGCCTACAACATCTTGCCATGGTGCAAAAAAGGTGTCAAGAAACCAACATGGTTTTAATCTGGGAGATGTGCCATTTTATGGTAATTGGAGGGGTGGTTCTTGGTCATAAGATATCTAAAAATGGCATAGAAGTGGACAAGGCAAAGGTGGAAGTAATCGAGAAGTTACCTCCACCTTACAATGTTAAGGCAATCAGAAGTTTTTTGGGACATGCTAGGTTTTATAGGAGGTTTATTAAAGATTTTTCAAAGATTACAAAACCCCTTAGCAACCTTCTTGTCTCAAATACTCCTTTTGTTTTTGATAGAGAGTGTATGTTAGCCTTTGATGAACTTAAAAACAGACTTTCCTCTGCACCTATTATAGCACCACCTAGCTGGAATCTACCCTTTGAATTGATGTGTGATGCATCTGATTTTACTATTGGTGCTGTTCTTGGACAAAGGAAAGACAAGCTAGTACATGTTATTTACTCTGCTAGCAAGGTCCATAATGAAAACCAAAGGAACTCCACCACTACAGAGAAAGAACTTTTGGCCATAGTCTTTGCTTTTGATAAGTTTAGATCATATCTTATTGGCTCTAAAGTTACTATGTTCACTGATCATGCAGCCCTCAAATATCTGTTGACCAAGCAAGAATCCAAACCTAGTTTGATAAGGTGGGTCTTGCTACTTCAAGAGTTTAACATAGAGATTAAGGATCGAAGTGAAGCTGAGAACAAGGTGGCCGACCATCTTTCAAGAATCCCACATAAAGAGGATGAAGCACAACAACTTGTAGTGAATGAAAGTTTCCCTGATAAGCAATTGATGATGGTTAAGGAGAGCCCTTGGTTTGCTGACATAGCTAACTTCAAGGCAATTGGGGAGTTGTCCACCAACATCAACAAGCACATGAGGAGGAAAATACTCAATGATGCTAAACACTACATTTGGGATGAGCCATACTTGTTCAAAAAGGGTGTTGATGGAATCTTGAGGAGATGTATTTCGCAAGAAGAAGGGCAAAAAGTGTTGTGGCAATGCTATGGATCTGCATATGGGGGCCACTTTAGTGGAGAAAGAACAGCAGCAAAGGTGCTCCAATGCGGATTCTATTGGCCAACAATATTCAAAGACGCTAAGGAATTGGTGTCAAGGTACAATGAATGCCAAAGAGCTGGCAACCTACCCAAGAAGCATGAGATGCCACAACAATTCATACTAGAACTTGAGCTATTTGATGTATGGGGAATTGACTTCATGGGTCCCTTCCCCAGCTCATACTCAAATCAGTACATCCAAGTGGGTGAAGGCCATTGCAACCCCAACAAATGATAATGGGGTGGTCATGAACTTCCTTAGGAGGAACATCTTCAGCCAATTTGGAGTCCCCAGAGCTCTTATTAGTGATAGGGGAGGCCACTTCTGCAACAGACCATTGGAAGCCTTCCTCTTGAGATATAGAGTGAAACATAAGGTTGCAACACCTTATCACCCTCAAATAAGTGGGCAGACAGAGTGATGCACGAAATTGTGATCAATACTTTTCACAACTCAATTAATCCCCGGTGATGAAACCAAAAACTTGGTGTTCAATACCATGGCATAAACACAACTTCGCACAACTAACCAGCAAGTGTACTGGGTCGTCCAAGTAATAAACCTTACGCGAGTAAGGGTCGATCCCACAGAGATTGTTGGTATGAAGCAAGCTATGGTCACCTTGTAAATCTTAGTCAGGCAAACTCAAATGGATATAGGTGATATACGAATAAAACATAAAGATAAAGATAGAGATACTTATGTAATTCATTGGTGGGAATTTCAGATAAGCGTATGAAGATGCTTGGTCCCTTCCGTCTCTCTGCTTTCCTACTGTCTTCATGCAATCCTTCTTACTCCTTTCCATGGCAAGCTTAATGCAAGGGTTTCACCGTTGTCAGTG
>NW_026264909.1:724238-740765 GCF_000817695.3 Arachis duranensis
AGGGTGACTTTGAACGCCAGTTTGGGCCATCAAATCTTGAGCAAAGTATGGACTATCATATATTGATGGAAAGCCCAGGATGTCTACTTTCCAATGACGTTGAGAGCGCGCTAATTGGGCTTCTGTAGCTCCATAAAATCCACTTCGAGTGCAGGGAGGTCAGAATCCAACAGCATCTGCAGTCCTTTTTAGTCTCTGAATCAGATTTTTGCTCAGGTCCCTCAATTTCAGCCAGAAAATACCTGAAATCACAGAAAAACACACAAACTCATAGTAAAGTCCAGAAAAGTGAATTTTAACTAAAAACTAATAAAAATATACTAAAAACTAACTAGACCATACTAAAAACATACTAAAAACAATGCCAAAAAGCGTATAAATTATCCGCTCATCACAAAGGTATCCAATAGAGAGTTAAAGCAGATCCTAGAGAAAACTGTGGGAGCTTCAAAAAAGGACTAGTCAAAGAGGCTGGACAATGCTCTTTGGGCGTATAGAATAGCTTTCAAAACACCAATAGGGATGACGCCTTATCTGCTGGTGTTTGGGAAGGCATGTCACCTACCCCTTGAGCTTGAACACAAAGCCTTCTAGGCACTCATGCTACTAAACTTTGATAGTATTGCTGCTGGGGAGAAAAGGATCTTGCAACTGCAAGAATTAGAGGAACTCAGAGCTCAAGCATATGAGAATGCCAAAATCTACAAGGAAAAGGCTAAGAGGTGGCATGATCAAAAGATAGCAAGAAGAGAGTTTGTAGAAGGTCAAAAGGTTCTACTATACAACTCAAGACTCAAGTTCTTCCCAGGGAAGCTTAAGTCTCGATAGTCAGGACCTTTTACCATCCTTAAAGTATCCCCCTATGGTCATCTAGAGCTCATGGAGGACAAAACTCAGAGAACTTTCACTGTAAATGGCAATAGACTCAAACATTACTTGGGAGACTCTATGGAGGAGCAGAGAGTGAGCTACAACCTCAACTAAAGATAGAGGAATGTCAAGCTAATGACATTAAATAAGCACTGGTTGGGAGGCACCCCCAACATCCTATATCCTTTTGATTTCTTGCTTTCTAGGAGTAGCTTTAAAATTACCAATTTGATTAGTTTAAGTTTTAGTCTGATGCTTTTATTTCCCTTGCTTTCTTAAAGTAGATTGTAGGTAATAAATTAGCTCAAATGTTTGATAGTTGGCGATTCTTCAATTTGTTTTCCTTTCTTTGTTTTCTTTTTGAAATATGCAAATTGATGAACACACTTATTCATGATGAGTGATTGGGCTGGGAACTAGCTAAAAAGCTAAGTTTGGAATGACCACCAACCCACTTAATCTAGGGTTACAACCATTTGAATGAAATTGATTTTGAGAGTAAGCCCAGAGATTAAGTTTGGTGTGGCCATGATAAACCCATATTTTATGACATATTTTGTGCTGAATTTAAGTGATTTATTTAATCCTTCAATCCTCTCCCCTCTCTCTCTCTGTGTCTCTTCCGCCACCATTCCACCACCGCAGCCCACTTTCGACCGGCACTGCCCCCTCCGCCGACCACTACCCTGAACCGCCCCCTCTCATCAATCCCCACCAATCTCGCCGCCCTCTGCCAGCCACCCCCAACCACTTCCGACGACCAGATCCGCACCACCGTTCACCCAGTGCAACCGTGCCTCCCTCCCGGTTCCGCCACATCGCCACTACATTTCCTCTATCCTATCCCTTGCTCTTTGCGCACCAGGTTCTGCCATATGGCGATTCATCCTTGCGACTCTTTAAGTTCATTTTTCAATTTTTGTTCCGAATAGGCTAGATAGAGATGCATGTTTGTAGTGGATTCTTGGTGGTTAGGTAGCTAGGATCTGGATAGTGGATTTAGGCCCGATAATTGCACCATTCTTGTTATCTGTTTATCTCTTTTGCAATTTATTCTGGCTATGATGTTGATCCTGTTCATATGCTGCTCTTTCTTGTTCTTGCTATTTGTGCAGCCTTATTTCAATTCATATGAACTATTTCTTGATATCTATTTTCCGGGAATGTCCAAATTTTAGCCGGAATGTTGCCCAATTTTCTGCAAATTACTTTTCCCTCTTACATTCAAGTATTGGTTTTTGCAATTATCATTTTTGCATTGCTCCACGAATACCAAATTAATTCTTGAATAATGCACGGGCCAGCATTCTTATTACTTTTGAATTCCTGATTAATCAATTGGATTATTGATGATTTAATTTTGCTTTTTACTCCTTCTATATCTTTTTGAATCATCATCAATCCTATCCTGTTAGTTGCCTACTTGTTTTTCTGCTCTTATTCTATCTCAGATTCCTATTTATTTTTTTCAGAATGTCTAACCCTCAGAAAAAGGGAAAAGGAAACGCAACCACTGGCAAACAAAAAAGAGGTGAATCCTTTATGTCTCTCCTGGAACTTCTGCATGATGAATCCTGGCAGGACAAGCACTTTACCGCGCAGGAGAAGGCTGACCAGCTCCTCCCTGCCAATGATCCAATTAAGTTTACAAACCGGTAACGAGAGCTAAAGTTTCCTATGTTTGCTACCTCTAGAAATCTGTACTTGGAGAGGACTTTGAAATTTCCAGAAGAACTACAGCAGGTAAATCCTTCCTGGGTAAGAGAGTTTTACTGCAATTACTTCAAGACTTCCCTGGATGCCGTGCACCTCAGAGGGAAATAGATACTGGTCACTGAAGAGGTCATTGAGGATATTCTGCACCTTCCACCTAAGTCTGATCAGCCTGACGGTTACCAAAAGGCTGAGAAAGACATGCGCTTTCTGAGATTTGACTAGGATGCTGTCAAGGAGAGGATAGCCCTTGACCCTACTGTCCCATGGGTCATGGGTACAAACACCACCATGCCTAAAGGAATCAAGCGGAAATACTTGAATGATGAGGCTCGACTTTGCCATCAGATCTTGAGTAATTTTATTATGCCAAGCACTCATGAGACAGAGTTACCTGCTGCCATGATCACCCTCCTCTGGTGTGTGATGGAGGGTAAGGACCTATACCTTCCGCGATTCATCCGGCACTATATGGCTAGGGTACATATCAGAGGCACCCTCCCCTTCCCTTATCTGGTTACCCAACTAAGCCGTCAGGCTGACGTGCCTTGGGAGGACGCTGATGAGAGGCCACCTACTGCAGAGTGCAGGAAGATCATTCCTCACAGCAGGAACTTTCTGGCCTTGGGCTACAGACCTGACTTCCCTACTACTTCCGATGAGACAGCCACACCTTCCGCTGCCCCCTCTTCTTCCACTGCTGCACCTGCCCCACCCACTGCACCTCCAACTGCCCATGAGCCTATTTACCATTTGGTGCATCGACTGTTCGCCCACTTGGACCGTATGGAGCGTCGCAACAAGCGACGCTATGAGCACCTCAAGTTGATGATCCGGTCTGGCGGCGACATCCCCTCCGAGCCTGACACCCCTTCTGATACATCTGAGGCAGAGGCATACGATCATGAGAAGCAGGCACCCACTCAGGCTGAGCAAAGAGGACTAGAGCAGGCTGCGCCACACACTGAGGCACCACACCAGATACAGGCCACAGATCTTGAGATTTCTATCCAGTCAGACCCTCCTCTGCAGCAGACAGATCCTCATACCCTCATTCAGTCTACAGATCCTCAGACCACCACCGAGACACCAGCAGCCCATCCTTCCGGAGATGACACTTTATCACACCCTGCTTGAGTGAGCATCGAGGACAATGCTATTATTTAAGTGTGGGGAGGTCGCCATCTCTGGCATCTATTCATTTTGGTGAACTGCTACAGACTCTCTTCTTATTTTAGCTATTTTCTATATTTTTGCACATTTTTCTCTCTTTTGCTTTTGACTATATTTTTGCATTACGCACTTTGGGCTGTATATACATCTTGGATATTTTAGCTTGATTTGCACCTTAGTTTACTAGTTATATTTTAAGTGGATTAATTAGTATAATTGACCCTTTTTAGCATATGATAGTTGATTTGATTGAAAATGAAAAAGGAAGTAAGCTAGATACTTTAACAGAATCAATCCACACACCTTGTATATATAGCATTACATGTTAGTTAGTTAACAACATTTTATCAAGGAGGAACACTAAAACTTTAAAGCCATCCAATATATTTTACATTGAGAATAATGGAAACTCTTAATTTCTACTTGCATGACATACATAACTGATATATGATTTATGAGCTTGAGAACACACAGCCTGTGAGTTTTGAGCTTAATTGCATGGTTACATTTAAACCATAATATTTTATTCCTGCGTGTTCTGCCCTTCTTATTTATTCTGGTGTTCTTTACTTTGTTTTAATCTATATGTCCGATTATAGAATATAGATACATACCAAGAAAGTGATTGAGGCCATTGTTTGATTCTAGCTCACCATTCCCAAATTAGCCTACCTCCTACATCAACCTTGTTAGCCCCCTTGAGCCTTTAAATCCCCTCTTGTTTTATAAGCACATTACTAGCCTTATGCAGAAAAACATTAGCTTAAGATAGATATTGTGTATAATTCAAGTGTGGGAAATTTTATGGGAATATGAAATGATAGAAAAAGTAGGAAGATAAATTGAATAAGTTATGAAAAAAATTTGGGAAGCATGCTCATGTGAAATCAAAATAATTAAAATTACCATGTGCATTAAAAAAAAGGTTTTTATTTTCAATAAGGGGGCACAAATTCCCCAGATACAAAATAAAAAGAGTTAATGCACATGGGGCAATGTTAAATTTTAATACATGAGTTTGCAACATAAAGTGGGAAAATATGGGAAAATAGGTAAAAAAGCTTTGCTTTACAAAATATGTATGTTAGGTGAAATCTTAGACTAATCAATGATTCACTTAATTAGCTCACTTAGCCTTATACATATACCCTTACCTTTACCTTGGCCCCATTACAACCTTAATTAAAGACCTCATGATTTTTTGTATGCCTATATTCTATAATTGTTGATTGGTTAGATGAAGAACAAAGTTATAGAAAGTAAGAATAAAAAGAAGATTAGAGTGATTAACCCAACAAACACTGAGTGACTAGAGAATAAACACAAAATCCAGTGAGGGTTCAATAGCTCATCACCATATATCTCTACCTCTATTATAAATTGTCTTGCAAGTTTGAAAAATATTTTTTGTCCATCTAAATTGTAAAAGTACTTTAACATTATCTAAGGTTGGCTATGCATATATGATCCCTTGAGAATGTGACTTAATTTAACTACATGTAAGGTTTATATACAAGTGAATAATAACTAGATTTGCATGACTCATTTAGGTAGATGCATTTAGAATAGATTGCATTGCATGAGATTCCACTATTTCACCTTCACTCTTTTCTCTTGGATTTAACATGAGGACATGCTATTGTTTTAAGTGTGGGGAGGTTGATAAACCCATATTTTATGACATATTTTGTGCTGAATTTAAGTGATTTATTCAATCCTTCACCCACTTATACATGTGAAAATGCTTTACTTTCCCTTCTTATTATGTGATGTATGTGAAAAACATGTTTCCTAGGCTTTAAAAATATTAATTTTAATTACCTTTTATTGCCGTTCGATGCCGTGACTTGTGTGTTAAGTATTTTCAGATCTTCCAAGCCAGGAATGATTTAAAGGATGGAAAGGAGACATACAAAAATGGAAGGAAAGCATAAAATGGAGTTTTTGAAGAAACGGACAGTGACGCGTCCGCATGGACGACACGGACGCGTGGTTCGCACAAAAAGGGATCGACGCGATCGCATGGACGATGCGGCCAAATGCCAGCACGAAATGGCAGTGACGCAACCGCATGATTGACGCAACTGCGCGCCATAAGGGAAGCGCATATGATGCGGACGCTGAACTGAAGTGACCGCGTGACAAGGAAAACTCCAATTGACGCGACCGCGTGACCCATGTGGACGCGTGACAGAGGCCATGCACCAAAAATTACAGATCTCGTTCTCAGCAATTTCTGGGCCCTTTTTGGCCCAGATCCAAGCCCATAAAACATAGATTGAAGGATTATAAGTGGAGAAATCCATTCATTCATGAGGGATCTCATAATTTGTAATTTTAGATCTAGTTTTTAGTGAGGGAGGTTCTCTCCTCTCTCTTAGGTATTAGGATTAGGATTTTTAGAAATTAGGAATTTTTATTATTTCACCTCCCAATTTTTCTTCTTCATCACAGGTTCAATATTCCTTTTACTTGTGATCTCTCTTTTACTTTCAGATATTTTGATGCTTGTATTACATATGTTGCCTATTTGGCTTATGAACTTCTCCATGTTAGATTTGACTGCTTTTATTAATGTAATTGAGGTATTTCAGATTTATGATTGCTGTCTTTGATTTATATAAATAATTTAGATTTTTCTCCTTTTGGTCTTGGTTAAGAAATCAGTAACTCAGGAGTTATTAGACTCAACGTGATCGATAACCGCTATCTTTACTAATTAGCTTGAACTTCTATAATCCCAATCTTTTCGAAGGAATTAACTAGGATTTGAAGATCAACTTAATTAGTCACTTGACCTTCCCTTGCACTAGCAAACGTTAACTAAGTGGAATTAAGATTCAATTTTCATCATCATTGATAAGGATAACTAGGATAGGACTTCAAATTTCTCATACCTTGCCAAAAGTTTATTTTACAATTATTTATTTATTTTACCTGCCATTTGAATTACTTTTTCATCATCTTTAAAAACCCCGATTTACAATCTTCATAACAAATAATAAGAACATACCTCCCTGCAATTCCTTGAAAAGATGACCCGAGGTTTAAATACTTCGGTTATCAATTTATTTAGGGGTTTGTTACTTGTGACAACCAAAACGTTTGTAAGAAAGGACTTTTGTTGGTTTAGAAGCTATACTTGCAACGGAAATTTATTCTGAATTCTAGACCATGCAAAAATCCTCTCTTCAGGCCACCACCATATGATGCCTACATAGTAAGCCCAACATGTTTTTAATCTGAATGCATTAAGTAAATTGGTCATGCATGAAAGGTCACTTTAATGTGTTCAGAAGGAGTTAAACAATGTGGAAGAAATGAGTTTATTTCACCTTTATGAACACATTAAATATCAAATGAGATACCCAATTTATTAGATGCAAGGGAATTAAGTTTGGTGTCCAAAAGGACACTCATCAAATGCAATTAAATTATATGTTATGGAATATAAAGAGGTTCTTTTCACTTAGGGGGGTTTTGGTTTTCACTTTCAGGAGAGAGGATGGGGCCCACATGATTGATGGCTCACCAAGGAAGGAGTCAAAGTGTACTTGCACTTTTGAACTCAACACATGCAGAGAATCAAAAGAAAAGTGTGTTGGCATCTCTTCCCACACTGGGCGCCACTTCCTAAGTGAAAAAAATAATAAATTGCTTTTAAATCCCACCACAACCCTTCCTTCAAGCCAACACTTCTCACCACTATAAAAGCCAAACACTCCCCACCACTCTTCATACTTCAACCCACCCAAAAGTGCACCCATAAAGGAACCCTCTTCTCTCTTTCTTTTTTTTTCTTCTACTTGATTAGGGATAATCAAGTCCTATGTTTGGTGTTGTAGAGCAAACCTTTGCTTTACTCCCTGTTCTATACCCCTTCTCCCAAGATCTTTAACCCTTCTTTTATCACCCAATTGCACCACCAAGAGCCTCATCATCAAAAAAGAGAAAGACCAAGGAACCAACTTCTGGATCTTCAAGTTCAAGCTTCAATGAGTACAAGTTCCTCTCATCATTCAACCAAAATCAATTTTATGGTTGGGTGAGTGAGAGGAAAATCATTTTAGAGGTTGGCTTCCAACTTGGTAGAAATGAGTACCCCGAGATCAACCGGGAAATCGAAAGCAGAGGATGGGCACTCTTGTGCAACCCACAAAGAAAGGTGGTAGAAAGCTTGGTTAGAGAATTCTACGCCAATGCAGTGCCCCAACCTGGGCAACCTTATGGCTATTTGAGCTATGTTAGGGGGAAGACCATTGATTACAGCCCCTCCAACATAAATAGGATGTTGATGGTAAATCAAACAAGCTCCACCCAGAGCTATGACGAGAGGATAAAGCAACAGGACCCAGGATTTGATGAAATCCTCAATGAGATTTGTGTGCTGAATGTAAAATGGACCAATAATAAGGATGGGAGACCCAACCAGCTAATGAGAAGAGATCTGAGCCCCCACGCTAGAGGGTGGCTAGACTTTGTGAGAAGGTTCCTAATTCCCACATCCAACACTTCAGAGGTAACTAAGGAATATGTGGGAACATGAATGAGAACAATGGGATGTTGGGGAAATGATTGCCAACAACATCATACAGCAACAACAACAATGGGACCACATGAATGAGAACATGCAACAACTCCAAGGAAGTATGGAGCAGTTGAAAGAGCAGCGAGACCAGGTCAATTGGGGAGAAATATGATGCCAAGGCATTTAGGCCAGTTTCACTGACCTTTTCTTTACTGTTTTAGGTTAGTTTCATGCATTTTCTTAGTGAATAAGGCAAGTTTTGGATGAAAATACACTTACAACTTGATTCAAGCAACTATTGTGAATTTCACAAGATTTCATGAGGACTTTTGCTATAATTGAATGATAAATTGATGATGCATAATCTCATGACTTTGGCTAGAGCTTTGATGCACTTTATTTGCTTGATTTCAGGATAAAGGAAGCAAGGAAGAACCACGTTAGTACTCACATTAATATAGTTAACGTGACCACTAACGTGGAATAGTAAATAGCTTGCAATGTTAATGAGAAAAGTGATCACCAATAATGCCTGCGAAGCCATCATAAGCCCATGTTAATTGCCACGTTAACTAGGTTAACGTGGTAGTTAACGTGGAGACAAAAGAAAGGTAAACGTGAACACCACTAACATTCCAAGATTTGGCAAGAAGCCACATTAAGAGTCACATTAACTTAGTTAACGTGAACTCTAACGTGGAAGACAGGAATAATGCCAACGTTAGTGATACTCACCTTTGTCACTAACGTTGGATCAAACTAGCATTGACCACGTTAGTGGTCACGTTAAGACCACTAACGTGAAAATTAACGTGGAGCTAAGATTGATGAGCCAACGTTAGTGACACTCACCTTTGTCACTAACGTTGGAGATGGCATTCACTACCACGTTAGTGGCCACGTTAACTTAGTTAACGTGAGCTCTAACGTGGAGAGTAGGGGCACTTGGAGCATTAGTGACAAAGGTAAATGTCACTAACGCTCTCGAAGGTGAGGCATAACCACATTAGTTACACTAACGTGAACTCTAACATAGGGACGAAGGGCACAAGGCAACGTTATTAGGAAAGGTGAGTCCCAATAATGCTTGCGAAGGTTTATAAGGCAACGTTATTGGGAAAGGTGAGTCCCAATAACGCTTGCGAAGGTTTACAAGGCTATGTTAATGGTCACGTTGGTGCCACTAACGTTAGAGTTAACATGGGCTATATGGGGTTGGAATGTTAGTGAAAAATGTAATTGCCACTAACATTCTCGAACCCACAATGTCACTTAACGTTAACTTCACTAACGCCCATGCCTAATTCATACTTCTCTGCAAGCTGAGCCCACTAAAGATTGTAACTACTTCAACTAAAGATCTAAGGCCCACATCCAATACTTGAAGAACTCACAGAAGATCAAGAGACGTAGTATATATAGGAGTAGTTTTGAACTATAATGAAGCTTGGACTTAGGAGAACTACCCTCTGTATATTTACTTTTCTGCTCTTTTAGCTAAGTATGTATTCTATTCCGCCATTTTTCATTTTTGGAGCTATGAACAACTAAACCCCCTTCATTGGGTTAGGGAGCTCTGTTGTAATTTGATGGATCAATTATAGTTTTCATTTCTCTTCTTCTTTCTTCTCTTTTGATTTACTAGAAAGCTTTCGATCTCAATTCAATTGGTTAGTTGTCTTGGAAAAGAAACTATCCATAATTGGATCTCCTTTGAGCCTTGGAAAAGGGATGAGGAGATCATGCTAGAAATGATTTCTCATGTTGGACCAAATTGGGGTCTGGGCGGATATAGTGACATGTAATCCTCCCAACACTTTGATTTAGAAATACATGTGGTATAATCAGTGACCACACTTCATCTCTTCCCATGAGCAATTAAATCAAGGAATTGGGCAATCGTTCAAGCTTAGAGAGATTGTGTTGCCAAGGAATTGGAACCCAATTACCTAAGATTGCCAAGGAGATCAATAGATGCTTTGATTGAGGAAGAGATGAAAATGAATTTGATCCAGAGAATACAACATCTCCTGAGCCCAATGAATTCCCCATTTATGATCTTACCCATTCTCTTTACTTTCTGCCATTTATTTCCATGCTCATTCCCCCAAATCCCCATTTAAGATTCTGCACTCTATTTTCTGCAATTTACTTTTCCGCCATTTAATTTTCTACAATTCTCAAACTACATTCTATTTAGTTCAACTAGCATACTCTTCCAACTAAAGTTGCTTGACCAATCAATCCTTGTGGGATTCGACCTCACTCTATTGTGAGTTTTTACTTGACGACAACTCAGTATACTTGCCGAAGGGGAATTTGTTGAGAGACAAGTTTTCATGCATCAAATTTATGGCGCCATTGCCGTGGATTGATTTTGTATCAACAATGATTAAGTTGGAAGTTCACTAGATTAAGCATTTTTCCTTTGTTTGTTTACTTTATTCAGTTGATTATCTTCAGTTTGTTTAGTTCCTTCCTCATCCCCTATACTCTCTCTATTTTTATTTCTTTCTTTGTTATTATCTACAATTCTGCTCACTAACCTACTAACTATTTGATAATTTGCATCACTCACACTAACAATCACTCTAACAAGAATAATCTCTTCATTTCATCTCTTGCTGTGTGCTTTGTTTGTTGTATGACAGGGAGAAGAGGGGAAGCTTCAACTTCCTTCGATTCAGAACCTGAAAGGACCCTCCGGAGACTAAGGAGGGAAGCAAGAGGGTAAGGAGTTATTAGTGCTAAGGAAGAGGAAGAGTACTTTGAAACCAACATGGAAGAGAACTTGGAAAACAATCATGAAGGAGAAACTCACAACCATGCTAGAGAAGGCCCTGCAAATCATGCTGGGCAAGAAAGGAGAGTTCTAGGCTCCTACATCAATCCAAATCCAGGAAACTGTGGAAGTAGCATCCAGAAGCCTACCATACATGCCAACAACTTTGAACTAAAACCCCAGCTAATCACCCTTGTTTAGAACAACTGATCATTTGGAGGAAGTGCTCAAGAAGACCCCAATCAACATCTAACCACCTTCCTGAGAATTTATGACACTGTGAAGTATAATAGAGTCTACCCGGATGTCTATAGGATGCTTTTGTTCCCTTTTTCACTCAGGAACAAGGCATCCAAGTGGCTTGAATCCTTCCCAAAGGAGAGCTTAACAAATTGGGAAGATGTGGTGAACAAATTTTTGGCAAGATTCTACCCTCCTCAAAGAATTAATAGGCTAAGAGCTGAGGTGCAGACTTTCAGGCAATAAGATGGTGAGACTCTCTATGAGGCATGGGAGAGGTTCAAGGACTTAACAAGAAGATGCCCACCAGATATGTTTAATGAATGGGTTCAAATTCACATTTTCTATGAAGGTATTTCCTATGAGTTAAAGAAGGTTGTAGATCATTCATCAGGGGGCTCTCTAAACAAGAAGAAAACCATTGAAGAAGCCATAGATGTCATTGAAACAGTAGCTAAGAATGACTGCTTCTATGCCTCTGAAAGAAGTAACACTCGAGGAGTAATGGAGCTGAACGACATGGATGCATTGCTAGCTCAAAATAAGATGATCACCAAGCAGCTAGCAGATCTCACCAAGAAGGTGGAGGAAAACCAAGTTACAGCAGTCATCACTACATCACCAGCTCAAGAAGGAGTGAATATAGGAGAAGAAGGTGACTGGGAACAAGCCAACTATGTTGGAAACTCACCTAGACAAATCCAGGACCTATACTCCAAAACTTACAACTCTTGATGGAGAAATCACCCCAACTTTGGTTGGGGAAATCAACAAGACCAATGTCAAGACCAAAGACGCCACAACCTCAATTCCAACAACAATGAAACTCACCAACATACCTCACAGAGATCCTATCAACACCCACCTAACCACCCTTCTCAACCACCTAACCCCAATCCACCATCACTAACGGATGATAGACTTTCAAAAATTGAGACTCTACTTGAAGATTTATGTAGAGAGGTCCAAGACAACAACGTGTTTAAGGAAGAAGTGCGAGCCCATATCAAAAACCAAGGAGAAAACATCAAGAGACTGGAGTCCCAAGTAGGGTATCTATCTCAACAAATTCCCAAACCCACTGATGGATTTCTGATGAGCGGATATTTTATACGCTTTTTGGGGGTAATTTCAGGTAGATTTTAGTATGTTTTAACTAGTTTGTAGTAGAATATTATTAGTTTTTAGGCAAAAGTCATATTTCTAGACTTTACTATGAGTTTGTGTGTTTTTCTGTGATTTCAGGTATTTTCTGGCTGAAATTGAGGGAACTGAGCAAAAATCTGAGTTAGGCTGAAAAAGGACTACTGATGCTGTTGGATCCTGACCTCCCTGCACTCGGAATAGATTTTTTGGAGCTACAGGAGTCCAATTGGCGCGCTCTCACCGGCGTTGGAAAGTACACATCCAGGGCTTTCCAGCAATATATAATCGTTCATACTTTGCGCGAAGATAGACGATGTAACTTGGCGTTGAACGCCAAGTACAAGCTGCTGTCTGGAGTTAAACGCCAGAAAAACGTCATGATCCGGAGTTGAACGCCCAAAACACGTTATAACTTGGAGTTCAACTCCAAGAAAGGCCTCAACTCGTGGATAGCTTTAGTCTCAGCCCCAGCACACACCGAGTGGGCCCCAGAAGTGGATTTCTGCACCAATTATCTTAGTTTACTTATATTCTGTAAACCTAGGTTACTAGTTTACTATTTAAACAACTTTTAGAGACTTATCTTGTATCTCATGACATTTTCATATCTGAATCATATGCACTTTGACGGCATGAGTCTCTAAACTCCATTGTTGGGGGTGAGGAGCTCTGCAGCATCTCGATGAATTAACACAATTCCTTTGTTTTCCATTCAAACACGCTTGTTCTTATCTAAGATGTTCATTCGCGCTTAATTATGGAAAAGGTGATGATCCGTGACACTCATCACCTTCCTCAATCCATGAACGTGTGCCTGACAACCACCTCCGTTCTACATCAGATTGAATGAGTATCTCTTAGATTCATTACTCAGAATCTTCGTGGTAGAAGCCGGATTGATGGCGGCATTCATGAGAATCCGGAAAGTCTAAACCTTGTCTGTGGTATTCCGAGTAGGATTCTGGGATTGAATGACTGTGACGAGCTTCAAACTCCTGAAGGCTGGGCGTTAGTGACAGACGCAAAAGAATCAATGGATTCTATTCCAACCTGATGGAGAACCGACAGATGATTAGCCGTGCTGTGACAGAGCATAGGAACGTTTTCACTGAGAGGATGGGAAGTAGCCATTGACAACGGTGACACCCTACATAGAGCTTGCCATGGAAGGAACCTTGCGTGTGGGAAAAGGATTTCAAGGAAAAGTTGAGATTCAGAGGACAAAGCATCTCCAAAACTCCAACATATTCCGCAGTGCTGCAAATCAAAGGCGTAAGGTATTACTTGGACGACCCAGTGCACTTGCTGGTTAGTTGTGCGGATCACAAATTCGTGCACCAAGTTTTTGGCGCCGTTGCCGGGGATTGTTCGAGTTTGAACAACTAAAGGTTTATTTTATTTCTTAGATTAGGAAGATTTTGGTAATTGGGTCAGAGTCTTTTATTTTCTTTTCAAAAATATTATTCTTTTTTTAATTTCTCTTTGAGTCTAGTGTCTTATTCTAAGTTTGGTGTCAATTTCATATTTTGTATTTTTACTTAAAATTTTTGTATTAGTGTCTTTGTTCTTCATTGATCTTCAAGTTGTTCTTGTTTATTTTGCTTGTTTGATCTTGAGTTTCTCTTGTTTTGTGTCTTTTCTTGTTTTTCTTGTGCTTTTTCAAAACATTAACTCTCAAAAATTTATATTGTTATCCATAAATATGATACATTTTTAAAAACAACATTGAAGTTACTGCCCAATTGGCTGGAGCTTTAGTAGTTGTTCTTCATAATTGGGTATCTTCTTTGGAATCTTTTTCAAAAATAATTTTTCTTTTATTGAATCTTATGCCAAACTCTAAATTTGGTGTTTTCTTGTTAAGTTTTTTTAATTTTCGAAAATTTGTCTTGGTTTTCTAAAAATTTTAAGTTTGGTGTTCTTTCTTTTGTTCTTGGTGTTCTTGTGAATTTTCAAAGTGTTCTTGAGTCTTTCTTGTGCTTTGATCTTAAAATTTTTAAGTTTGGTGTTCCTTGGTGTTTTCCCTCCAAAATTTTCGAAAATAAGGAACATTGGATTTAAAAATTTTAAATCTTGTGTCTTTTGCATATTTTTCTCTTTTATCATAAAATTCAAAATTCAAAAAAATATATACTTTCTAACTAATTTTGAACTAAATTTTTCGAAAATTTTATATAAAAAAATTCAAATTTCAATTTCAAAATATTTCCAATTTCCTTTATTTATTTCGTTTTTGTTTTATTTTATAAAAATTAATTTTTATAAAATAAATAATATCAACATACATATCATCTCTTTTATTCCATCATGGAATTAAATGGGAATGATCAGTCCAGGAGGACTCTGGGGTCATATGCTAACCCCACTACTGCTTCATATGGGAGTAGCATCTGTATACCCTCCATTGGAGTTAGTAGCTTTGAGTTGAATCCTCAGCTCATTATCATGGTGCAGCAAAATTGCCAGTATTCTGGTCTTCCACATGAAGAACCTACAGAGTTTCTGGCACAATTTTTACAAATTGCTGACACAGTACATGATAAAGAAGTGGATTAGGATGTCTACAGATTATTACTGTTTCCGTTTGCTGTAAAAGATCAAGCTAAGAGGTGGTTAAATAACCATCCTAAGAACAGCATAAAAACATGGAAACAGCTGTCAAAAAAATTCCTGAATCACTATTTCCCTCCAAAACGGATGACACAGCTAAGGCTAAGCATCCAAGGCTTCAAACAAGGAGATAATGAATCCCTTTATGATGCCTGGGAGAGATACCGAGAGATGCTAAAAAATGCCCCTCTGAAATGTTTTCAGAGTGGGTGCAATTAGACATCTTCTACTATGGGCTTACAGAAAAATCTCAGATTTCTCTAGACCACTCAGCTGGTGGATCTATACATATGAGAAAAACAATTGAAGAAGCTCAAGAGCTTATTGATACAGTTGCCAGAAATCAGCATCTGTACCTAAGCAGTGAATCTTCCATGAAAGAAGAAGCTAAAACAGTAACTGCTGAACTCAGTCCGGTGGATCAGGCTAATGAATTCAATCAGCAATTAGACTTTCTAACTCAGCAGCTAGCCGAATTCAAGGAAATACTACAGGAAACAAGAATGGCTAACAGGAATATGGAAGTACAGTTAAAGCAAACAGAAATGCAACTGTCAAAACAAATAGCAGAAGAATGCCAAGCAGTTCAATTAAGAAGTGGGAAAACATTAAATACCTCACTTCAAAGTAGCAGGAAGCCAAGAAATGAACAGATGTTTACTCAAAATCCCTCTGAGGATAATCAGAGCCCAGAGAGGAATAATGCTAGCGCTGAACGCCCAGACCATGCTCATTCCTGGCGTTCAACGCCAGAAACAAGCATGAATCCGGCGTTGAACGCCCAAAGAGAGCATGGTTCTGGCGTTCAGACGCCAGTAACAAATGGGGAGATGGCGTCTAACGCCACTCCAGCTTCCACCCCTGGTATCCAAATGCCAGTGGGGGATCAGTCACATACAAGTGCTGATGACAACCCTTCTAAAAAGGCTTCCCAACCCACTTCTGTAGGTAATAAACCTGCAGCAACTAAGGTTGAGGAATACAAAGCCAAAATGCCTTATCCTCAAAAACTCCGCCAAGCGGAACAGGATAAGCAATTTGCCCGCTTTGCAGACTATCTCAGGACTCTTGAAATAAAGATTCCGTTTGCAGAAGCACTTGAGCAAATACCCTCTTATGCTAAGTTCATGAAAGAGATCTTAAGTCATAAGAAGGATTGGAGGGAAACTGAAAAAGTTTACCTGACTGAAGAATGCAGTGCAGTCATTCTAAAAAGCTTACCTGAGAAGCTTAAAGATCCTGGGAGCTTTATGATACCATGCACATTAGAGGGTACATGTGCCAAGCAAGCTCTATGTGATCTTTGGGCAAGCATCAACCTAATACCTGCATCCACTATCAGAAAGCTTGGCTTGACTGAAGAAGTCAAACCAACCAGGATATGTCTCCAACTTGCTGATGGCTCTATTAAATACCCATCAGGCATAATTGAGGACATGATTGTCAAGGTTGGGCCATTCGCCTT
>NW_026264909.1:742291-743929 GCF_000817695.3 Arachis duranensis
GAAAGTAAAATAGACTGAATCTTAAAGAACAAGAAATTAAATGACTGAAACTTAAAGTGCAAGAAATGTAAATTGCAGTAACTTAAATGGCAAGGAATGTAAATTGCTTGAATGTAAAAGGGATTTGAGAATTGGGATTGCAGAATCTAAACGAAGAGAAAGTAAATTGCAACAATTAATAAAGCAGAAATTGAATTGGAAGCAATGAAGACTCAAACAGAAATTGAAATTAAATTGTAGCAAGGTTCACAGAAGAACCAAAAGTAAATTGGGATCTCAGGGTTCAAGAGACTAGGTAGCAGAGCCTAGATCTCAATTTCCTTCCTAGATCCAAGTTCTCAAAGCAATTGACAAGAAATTGAAGAAGAAACAGTAAAGAGAATGTGAATGGATTCAATTATGCAGAAAAGAAATTAAAGAGACTTTGAATGGAGATTGAGACAGAATTTCCTCAATTCTTCACACCCAAAACTCAAAACAAGGAAATTAAAAAGACCCAAGCAAGAATGAGGAAGAAGAGAGATCAATTCTCCTCCCCAATTCTCTGAAATCTCAGTGAAGACACTAAGAGAAGTTCCAAAGTGCAAAAGTAAAATTCAAAGCTCAAAAGAAAGTGCAAAATTCAAAAGCTAAGCAAAAAGTTTCTAATTACATCAAACTAGCTCCTATTTATACACTTCCTATTCTTGGTTTTTGGGATTTGGATGGGCTTTTGATTTGGTGAAGAAATGAATTAAAATGGATTTTGAATTAAATTTTCGGCCCAAAAAATAGCTTCCAGGAGGCTGCCCTGCCCTTGTGGAGGGCAGGGCAGGATTTGATGCGTGTTGGTGCTTGCTTGGTGCGGCTTGGTGCAGTCTTGGTGCGCAAAACGCTGCCCTGCCCTCCGCGAGGGCAGGGCAGGAAAAATTGGTGCGCCAGAAATGTGCCACGGTGCGTGCTTGGTGCTTCCAGATTCAAGCTGTGATGCGCCAGAATTGAGTCTTGGTGCACAAGATGCTGCCCTGCCCTCGCGGAGGGCAGGGCAGAAAAATTTGGTGCTGCCAGGATTGTGTGTAGTGCGCGCTGGTGCTGCCAGGATTGAGCCTTGGTGCGCCAGAATTGAGCTTTGGTGCGCCAGATCCATGCACCAACAAAATGCTGCCCTGCCCTCACGGAGGGCAGGGCAGTGTTTTCACTTTGATGTCCCAGGTTCGAATCATGGCCGAAACACACGCTCATTCATTTTCCTTGGTTTCTTGGCACGGTAATGGGACTTAGTTGCTTGCTTCTTCATGGTCCCGTGTTCAACTCTTGTGGCAAGCATTTGGAGACATTTTCCTTTGATTTTCTCCCTTGGTGAGCCCGATACTGCCCTTGTGGAGGGCAGGGCAAGGTTTTATTCCTCTTGATTCCAAGGCACAAAATTGTGCTCTGCCCTTGTAGTGGGCAGGGCAGAGTTGCCTTTCATGCTTGGTTCCCTTATGTTGCCCTCCTAGAGGGCAGTGTGCCCTTGTGGAGGGCAATGCTTGCCCTTCCTCATGTTGTGCGCCACACTTCTTCTCTCTTTGACCACACTTTCTTTTCCTTGGGCCACACTTCCTTAGGCCACGCTTTTCCCTTTTTTTTCTTTTCTTCACCTACAATAAACCAAAACAA
>NW_026264909.1:744788-745916 GCF_000817695.3 Arachis duranensis
AATCTCTTTTATTTAAGCATATGGGAAACAAAACAAAATTTAAAGCTAAGTGATGGATAACAAGCATTATGCAGATTTAAACAAACCATTTCACTTGTAACTAGATAAGCACTTTAGCAAGACATACAATGGTTTCCAGATTTAAACATTTCACAGCAGCAAGGATTAAGTTTAGATACAACCTTTGAAATTGCATCCCTTTGATTCTTCCTTCTGTTGTGTTCTCTTTGAGTTAAGATGCATAATGTCTTCAATTGTTGCCTCATGTCCTGCATAATTCTCAAAGTTGCTTGCTTCTCAAGCCCTTAATTATATGGTTAGTATGCACAAACTGAGTGTGGTTCCTGGATTGATTTTGGTGTGGGAACACCAAACTTAATTGTTTGCCACTGCCTCTTATGCAACAAGTTACCCATATTTGAAACCTTATGTCCTTGCTAAAGGTTAATGAAATTAAAGCTAGAAAGCAATTAAACAGTTGAATAATGTATTTGGTTGCTTGGAGCTAGCATCATGCAGAAGATGAGAATGTGTTTTTAAATGATATTTTTTTGTAGAACAGCAAACTTAGAATCTTTCATTCTCCCTTAAACTGTTTTGGTGTGCAACACCAAACTTAGCTCCTTGCAATCCATACCAATTATTCAACATTTTTATTGAAAAAGCTATGAAAGGAAAAACTACCTCAGGTTGGGTTGCCTCCCAACAAGCGCTCTTTTATTGTCACTAGCTTGACATTCCTCCATTTTTACTTCAAGGAGGATTTAGGTTCTGAACCTCTTTTTCTTTATTCCATTGTCCCCCTAGGTATAGTTTTGCTCTATGACCATTTGCTGTAAACCAACTCTTTGTTGCTTCATCTAGCAATTCAATACTCCCATAAGGAAAGACCTTAGTTACCAAGTATGGACCGGTCCACTTAGACTTAAGCTTGCCAGGGAATATCTTGAGTCGTGAGTTGTACAAGAGTACTTGTTGTCCAGGTTTGAATTCTTTCTTCAAAATCTTCCTGTCATGCCACCTCTTGGCCTTTTCCTTGTATATCTTGGTATTTTCATAGGCTTCTAGCCTAAATTCATCCAGCTCATTTAACTGCAACAACCTTTTCTCCCCTGCTGCTTCAGAATC
>NW_026264909.1:749257-750615 GCF_000817695.3 Arachis duranensis
TAAAGTGCAAAAGTAAAATTCAAAGCTCAAAAGAAAGTGCAAAATTCAAAAGCTAAGCAAAAAGTTTCTAATTACATCAAACTAGCTCCTATTTATACACTTCCTATTCTTGCATTTGGGATTTGGATGGGCTTTTGATTTGGTGAAGAAATGAATTAAAATGGATTTTGAATTAAATTTTCGGCCCAAAAAATAGCTTCCAGGAGGCTGCCCTGCCCTTGTGGAGGGCAGGGCAGGATTTGATGCGTGTTGGTGCTTGCTTGGTGCGGCTTGGTGCGGCTTGGTGCAGCCTGGTGCGCAGAACGCTGCCCTGCCCTCGCGGAGGGCAGGGCAGGAAAAATTGGTGCGCCAGAAATGAGCCACGGTGCATCAGAACGGTGCATCAGAATGCTGCCAGGATAGTGATTTGGTGCGCCTTCCAGATTCAAGCTGTGATGCGCCAGAATTGAGTCTTGGTGCACAAGATGCTGCCCTGCCCTCGCGGAGGGCAGGGCAGAAAAAATTTGGTGCTGCCAGGATTGTGTGTGGTGCGCGCTGGTGCTGCCAGGATTGAGCCTTGGTGCGCCAGAATTGAGCTTTGGTGAGCCAGATCCATGCACCAACAAAATGCTGCCCTGCCCTCACGGAGGGCAGGGCAGTGTTTTCACTTTGATGTCCCAGGTTCGAATCATGACCGAAACACACGCTCATTCATTTTCCTTGGTTTCTTGGCACGGTAATGGGACTTAGTTGCTTGCTTCTTCATGGTCCCGTGTTCAACTCTTGTAGTGGCTTATAAATCAATTAAAATTCAATTAAAATTAGCTTAAACCTCATGGATTAACATTAATTTCATGGTGGTTGCTTGATTTAAAGAAGTTGTGCATTTTCACTCCAAATCACTTACTTAAGAGGCAAGAAAGTGCATAAAGACTAACAAAACAAATGAAATTAGCTTGAAAAATGGGTATATGATGACTTGTCATCAGGTCACAGCACCAATCATCTCTGCACCAGACTGGACATTACCATTTGAATTGATGTGTGATGCCAGTGACCATGCCATTGGTGCAGTGTTGGGACAAAGGCATGACAAGCTTCTGCATGTCATTTACTATGCCAGCCGTGTTCTAAATGATGCACAGAAGAATTACACAACCACAGAAAAAGAGTTACTTGCAGTGGTTTACGCCATTGACAAATTCAGATCCTATTTAGTAGGATCAAAAGTGATTGTGTACACTGATCATGCTGCTCTTAAATATCTACTCACAAAGCAGGATTCAAAACCCAGACTTATAAGATGGGTGTTGCTCCTGCAAGAGTTTGATATAGAAATAAGAGACAGAAAAGGGACAGAGAATCAAGTAGCAGATCAC
>NW_026264909.1:750915-755319 GCF_000817695.3 Arachis duranensis
CGAGTTGTTTGATGTATGGGGCATTGACTTCATGGGACCTTTCCCACCATCATACTCAAACACTTATATTCTGGTGGCAGTGGATTATGTATCCAAATGGGTGGAGGCTATTGCAACACCCACTAATGACACTAAAACAGTGTTGAAATTCCTCCAGAAATACATCTTCAGCAGATTTGGTATCCCTAGAGTATTAATTAGTGATGGAGGCACTCATTTCTGCAATAAACAGCTTTACTCTGCTCTGGTACGTTATGGAGTTAGCCACAGGATAGCTACTCCATATCACTCACAAACTAATGGGCAAGCTGAAGTCTCAAATAGAGAACTCAAAAGAATCCTGGAACGGACTGTAATTAACCGTAGAAGGGATTGGGCAAAAAGCTTGGATGATGCTCTGTGGGCATACAAAACAGCATTCAAGACCCCTATAGGGACCTCTCCATAACAGCTTGTGTATGGAAAGGCATGTCACTTGCCAGTGGAACTGGAACACAAGGCCTACTGGGCAACCAGATTCCTAAACCTTGATGCCAAATTAGCTGGAGAAAAACGTTTACTCCAGTTAAATGAGCTAGAGGAATTTAGACTCAATGCTTTCGAGAATGCAAAAATATACAAGGAGAAAGCAAAAAGATGGCATGATAAGAAATTGTCATCCAGAGTCTTTGAGCCGGGGCAGAAAGTTCTGCTATTTAATTCTAGGCTCAAATTATTCCCCGGAAAATTAAAATCCCGGTGGAGAGGTCCATATGTAATTACAAGTGTATCACCATATGGATACATAGAGCTTCAGGATAATGACTCTAATAAAAAGTTCATTGTTAATGGACAAAGAGTTAAACATTATCTTGAAGGTAACTTTGAGCAAGACTGCTCAAAACTGAGACTTAATTAAAGCTCAGTAATAGTCCAGCTAATGACATTAAAGGAGCGCTTGTTGGGAGGCAACCCAGCCAATCACAAAATTTAATTTTATTTGTTTCTTTGATTTTTACAGGTATAGGTCACATATCTTCAAGGCAAAAAAAAGAGAGCAATTAATCAAATTCACAGAGTTACAGGGGAATTTGGCAGTTCACTGGCGAAAAAAAGCCAGTAAGAAACAGTTTGGGCGTTGAACGCCCAAAAGAAGCACCCACTGGGCATTCAACGCCAGTAAGGGTAGCCATCTGGGCGTTAAACGCCAGAGAGGAGCATCTTCTGGGCGTTAAACGCCAGAAATAAGCACCTTTTGGGCGTTTAATGCCAGATTGTTAGCATCCTGGGCGTTCAGAAAAACGCCCAGTGACAAAGGCCTTCCTGGCATTCAACGCCGGAAAGAAGCATCAGCTGGGCATTGAACGCCTAGGAGAAGCAGCATTTGGGCGTTAAACGCCCAAAACATGCATCGTTTGGGCGTTTAACGCCAGGATGGTGGGAAGAGGTAAAAATTCGTTTTTCTTTATAATTTTTCTAAATTTTTATGTTTCAATTCATGATTTCTTACATAAACATGTTTCAAATTGTCATCCCTCATATCAAATTAGTTTTCTAAAAATCCTGATTTCTAAAAATCCATGTTTCAAAAATTTCAAATATACCTTAATCCATAAAGACAAATTGTTTTCCAATCCAATCCAACTCTTTTAAGTTTGTTTTCAAAACCCAATTATCTTTTTAAAATCTTTTTCAAAACTAAAAATTCAGATCTATCTTTTAATTATTATTCAGATCTTTCTCTTTTTAAACTATATCTTTTTCTTATCATATCTATCTTTTACAAATCATATCTTCTATCTTATCTTTTTCTTATTTTCGAAAATTTCCCACCCCCTCCCTATATATTGAATTCGGCGCCCCTCTCATCATCACCATGCCACACTTGCTCTCCTCCTATCCCTCTTCTTTCTCCACTTTTGCTTGAGGACAAGCAAAACTCTAAGTTTGGTGTGTTTATCCGTGATGACAAAAACATACTCATTAAGATCATGGCTCCTAAAGGAAAACAACCCACCCTAAGAGGCAAGAAAGAGAACACTCCAAAAACCACTTTGGAATCAAGGGAAGTTCTTAACTAAAGAATATTCAGACCATTACTACAAGATAATGAGTCACAGATCAGTGATCCCGGAAGTCAAATTTGATATGAAAGAAGATGAATATCCGGAGATCCAAGAGCAAATTCGAAACAGAAACTGGGAAATTCTGGCCAATCCTGAAACGAAAGTGGGAAGGAACATGGTTCAGGAGTTCTATGCTAATCTATGGCAGACAGACTGGCAAAGAATAATTGGAGCTGCTCTCTATGACCATCGGACCTTAGTCAGAGGAAAGATTGTTCATACCCATCCTGACAAGATCAGGGAGATATTTAAGCTTCCTCAACTGAAAGATGACCCAGACTCCTTTAATAGGAGAATGATGAGGGTAAATAAAGGTCTGGACAAGATTCTAGAGGATATATGCATCCCTGAAGCCAGGTGGACCACCAGCACGACTGGCATCCCAAATCAACTCAAAAGAGAAGATCTAAAACCAGTAGCCAGAGGCTGGCTAGATTTCATAGGGCGTTCCAAATTGCCCACCAGCAACTTTTCTGAAGTTACTGTTAAAAGCGCAGTAATGATTCACTGCATCATGTTGGGAAAAGAAGTAGAAGTCCATCAACTGATCTCATGTGAGCTATACAAAATAGCAAACAGGAATTCCAAGGACGCCAGATTGGCCTATCCAAGCTTAATTTCTATGCTCTGCAAAGATGCTGGAGTGAAGATGGGAATAACAGAGTATATCCCAGTTGAGAGGCCAATCACTGGAATATCAATAGTCAGACAACAGCAACAAGATGATTCAGCCAAGAGGAGAGCACAGGAAGCCCTCCCAGAACTGCCTCAATTTGAATATTGGGGACATCTTGAGGTTTCTATTTCCAAATTGCAAGAAGCTATGGACCAAATAAGGGAAGAACAAAGCAATCAAAGTAGCATGCTTTGCAAACTGCTTAAGGAACAAGAAGAGCAAGGGCGTGATCTAAGGGAGCTGAAGCGCCAAAAATTAATCCTTGAAAAACACCCCACAGATTAGAGGAACATCTACTCTGCAAAACAACAGGTTGTTGAGTTCCAATTTTTTTGCTTTAACTCTGTGATAGTGTTAGTGTTATTATGGAACTTTACCTTAGGAGATATATAGTGGTAGTAGTAGTAGTAATTAGTATATCTATTTTGATTTTATTTCCAATTAAGCTATAATTTATTTTTCTCATCATCATCAAACATGAATAATGTAGTAGATTTTTTTAGAATAAAGAAGTAATCTATATTTTTCGAGTTCTTAATAATAAAAATTATAATTAACTATGTGTGGTGGCAATATTTTTTGTTCTCTGAATGAATGCTTGAACAGTGCATAACTTGTACTTTGAATTTGATGAATATTGGCTCCTGAAAGAATGACGAACACGAAAAATATTATTGATGATCTGAAAAATCATGAAATTGATTCTTGAAGCAAGAAAAAGCAGCAAAAAAAAATTTATTTTTTTGATAAAAAAGAATAAAAGCCAAACAGCCCTTAAAACCAAAAGACAAGGGTGAAAAGGATCCAAGGCTTTGAGCATCAGTGGATAGGAGGGCCTAAGGAAATAGTTCCAGGCCTAAGCGGCTAAACAAAGCTGTCCCTAGCCATGTGCTTGTGGCATGCAGGTCCAAGTTACAAACTTGAGACTAAGTGGTTAAAGTCGTGATCCAAGGCAAAAAGAGTGTGCTCAAGAGCTCTGGACACCTCTGACTGGGGACTCTAGCAAAGCTGAGTCACAATCTAAAAAGGTTCACCTAGTCATGTGTCTGTGGCATTTATGTATCTGGTGGTAATACTGGAAAACAAAGTGCTTAGGGCCACGACCAAGACTCATAAAATAACTGTGTTCAAGAATCAACATACTACACTAGGAGAATCAATAATACTATCTAAATTCTGAGTTCCTATGGATGCCAATCATTCTGAAATTCAAAGGATAAAGGGAGATGCCAAAACTGTTCAGAAACAAAAAGCTACAAGCCCCGCTCATCTAATAAGAATCTGAGCTTCATTTAAAACTCTAAAATATTATTACTTCTTAATTATCTCAACGGCGTCGGAAAGTAGACATCTAGGGCTTTCCAGCAATATATAATAGTCCATACTTTGCGCGAAGATAGACGACGTAACTTGGCGTTGAACGCCAAGTACAAGCTGCTGTCTGGAGTTAAACGCCAGAAAAACGTCATGATCCGGAGTTGAACGCCTAAAACACGTTATAACTTGGAGTTCAACTCCAAGAAAGGCCTCAACTCGTGGATAGCTTTAGTCTCAGCCCCAGCACACACCAAGTGGGCCCCAGAAGTGGATTTCTGCACCAATTATCTTAGTTTACTCACATTC